>NW_015549631.1:139330-173323 GCF_001515605.1 Sinocyclocheilus anshuiensis | reverse complement strand
TTGATGCAGTAATTCATGCAAAAGGACCATGTACCATGTATTGAGTGCATAGAAATGAACATACTTTTCAGAAGCCTGACATTTCTGTTTAAATTTTTTATTGTTTATTGATCTTATGTAATATTCAAATTTTCTGAGACACTGAATTTTGGGTTTTCATTATCTGTAAGCCATAATCATCAAAATTTCAAGCAATAAAGGCTTGAAATATTTCACTCTATGTGTAATGAATCTATATAATATATGGGTTTCAGTTTCTGAAATGAGTGACAAAAAATATTGACCTTTTTCATGATATTCTAATTTTTTGAGATGTACCTGTATGTTAACATCTCAAAAATGTGTTTTAGGGTTTCATGACACTTGATTTTTTTGACATGATTTTTTTTTTCATGTTATCTGACCTTCTAACAATCCCTCATTTTTGAAATCTCAACTCAAAAATAAAATATCAAAAACAAAAAGTGGACCCCATTGCAAGAAACAAAAAATCAACGTCCAGGCACTCACATAGCAGGCAAAATATAAAAAGCCTTTATTGTGCAACAGGGCTACATGTTAAAAAACACCAACGCGTATCAGCCCAAACAGGCCTTAGTCAGGGTGATAGATAATAGAGAATGAGAAGTTGAACTAGTTAAATAGATACACCTCTCAAAAAAACTCATTCTGTATGATTTATAAGCTTGTTTCCTCATGGGGACCTCAAAAATGTCCCCACAAGGTCAAGATTTATTAGTATTACTATCCTCGTGGGGACATTTGGTCCCCATAACGTGATAAATACCAGGTACACACACACACACACACACACACACAAACAAAGCAAACGTTTCAGTCCTTGCTGGACTATCTTCAGTGCTGTTGTCACCTTCATGTAAATCTTCAGGAATACATTTTGACCTTTAACTTTGCATTTCGTTTGGTGTGCAGATTTTTTGCCTTTTCTTAGTGAATTCAAAAGCACATTAATCAAGATACCAAGAAATCATGTTGATTACTGGATTTGATCCATACAAGGTTCTTGGTATCTCTGTTTGTGTGTTTTTATTCATCACCACTTTACCTTGCTGATGGTCTATACTGTCAGTGCTGGGAAACTTCATGAGTGCATTGCTTGCCTGTAATTTGTAGTACACATAAATTGTTTATTTTAAATATGTTTTAAGTGTATAGGTACAACTTATGTTTTCAGGATCTTGAGAACAAAATAATTGTATTTCTGAAGAATGAGCTGGAAAAGTTTAAGAAAATATTAAAAAGAGAAAACACACAGTACTTTGTGAAGGACTTTATAGATGAAATGCGTGATATCAAAGAAGCAGCTCTTGATATGACACTCTTCTTCCTGAGAGATATGGAACAAGTTGAGGCTGCAGATACTCTACAAGGTAAGAGGTTCATGGGCATAACAATCTGTCATTGTCACTTATAAAATGTAAAATGATGCATATCTTTCTGTTTTTTGTTCTTGTTTGTGTGTTAGATGAGCTGGTCCTCATTCATCAGCGACCACTAAAATCAAACCTGAAGAAGAAGCACCAATCTGTATCTGAAGGAATTGCAAAGCAAGGGGACTCCAAGCTTCTGAAGAACATCTACACGGATCTCTATATGACTCTGGGTCTTAGTAAACAAGTCAATATCCAACATGAAGTAAGACAAGTTCAGGCTGCTGACAGGCGACATGAATCACAAGAGATTCCAGTTGAATGCAAAAATTTATTTGAAGCACCTGAACAAGACAATGAGATTAGAACTGTACTGACAAAAGGAGTTGCTGGAATCAGAAAATCCATTTCTGTTCAAAAGTTTATTGTGGATTGGGCTGACGGTAAAGAAAATAATGATATTACTTTCATATTTCCTCTTGCATTTAGAGAGATGAACTTAAAGGAGAAAGAAACACAAAGCTTGACAAGTCTTATACGTCAGTTTTTCCCAGAGATAAAAGGACTGAACCTTGCAAGAAATTATAAATTTAAATTACTGTTCATTCTTGATGGTTTGGACGAATGTCGTCTTCCTCTGAACTTTGAGGGTAATGAGACTTGCCGTGATGTATCGTCACCAGTCTCTCTGGATGTTCTCCTCACAAACCTCATCAAGGGAATTCTGCTTCCTTCTGCTCTCATCTGGATCACCACCAGACCAGCAGCTGCCATTAAAATTCCTCCCGAATGTATTGACCGTGTGACAGAAGTACAAGGATCCAATGATGCACAAAAGAAGGAGGAGTACTTCAGAAAAAGATTCACAGATGTCGATCTGGCCAACGAAATCATTGATTATGTTAAACAATCAAAGAGTCTTTTTATCATGTGCTACATCCCAGTCTTCTGCTGGATTTCAGCCACTGTTCTCCAGAATATTTTGGAGGAGAAAAGAAATTATGATCTGAAAAACAATGAGGCTGATGACGCCTCTAAAACACTGCAGGAATCAAATAATGAAGACACTCCCAAGACTCTGACACAAATGTACGCACACTTTCTCCGCTTTCAGATCCAGCAGAGCAGACGAAAGTATGATGGAGAATGCACACCAGATGTTTCCTGGGATAAAGACGCCATGCTTTCACTGGGGAAACTGGCATTTCATCAGTTGCAAAGAAACAATCTGCTCTTTTATGACACAGATCTGGAAGCCTGTGGTATTGATGCCTCCCAAGCATCAGTGTATTCAGGCATGTGTACCCAGATGTTTAAGGAGGAAAAAGGGATCATTCTTGTTACCACTTTCTGCTTTGTTCACTTGAGCATTCAAGAGTTTATTGCAGCCCTTTATGCACATCTGTTTCTAGACATCAACAAGAAAAGTGTGTTTGATCATCATGAGTCTACAGAACAGGAAAACAAAAATGAAGCCATGATTGATTTGCTCAAGACTGCAGTGGACAAAGCACTCGAGAGTGAAACTGGACACCTGGACCTTTTCCTTCACTTCCTTCTTGGTCTGTCACTCCAGTCCAATTGTCTACTCTTACGAGGTCTGTTGACACAGCAAGATGGCAATGACGAAAACTACAAGGAGATAGTTAAGTACATCAAGCCGAAATTAGAAGATAATCGGTCTCCAGAAAGGAGGAAAAAGGGATCATTCTTGTTACCACTTTCTGCTTTGTTCACTTGAGCATTCAAGAGTTTATTGCAGCCCTTTATGCACATCTGTTTCTAGACAAAAACAAGAAAAACACATTTGTTCAAGAGTCTACAGAACATGAAAACCAAAATGACACCATGATTGATTTGCTCAAGACTGCAGTGGACAAGGCACTCGAGAGTGAAACTGGACACCTGGATCTTTTCCTTCGCTTCCTTCTCGGTTTGTCACTTGAGTCTAAAAAAACACTCTTACGAGGTCTGTTGACACAGCAAGATGGCAGTGACCAGAGCACAAAGGAAATAGTTCAGTACATCAAGCAGAAATTAGAAGCTAATCTGTCTTCAGAGAGATCCATCAATCTGTTCTACTGTCTGAATGAACTGAACGACCAAACTCTGGTGAAAGAGATTCAGACTCAATTTAGAGAAGGAAGTCTTTCATCTGCTGATCTTTCTCCTGCCCAGTGGTCTGCTGTGGCCTTTGTTTTGTTGACATCAGAGGAAGAGCTGGAGGAGTTTGAGCTTCAGAAATTCAAGAAATCAGACGAGTCTCTTTAGGCTACTGGAAGTTGTGAAAATCTCCAAAAGAGCTGTGTAAGTCATTTAAAGCAGGGTTCTTCAACCCGGCTCCTGAAAGCCCAGTGCCCTGCAAAGTTTCTTTCCAACCTGCTTCAGCCTGTTATTTTCAAGTGATCCTGAAGAGCTTGATTAGCAGTTTTCAGGTGTGTTAATTAGGGTTGAAGCTAAACCCTGCAGAACAGTGGGCCTCCAGGAGCCAGGTTGAAGACCAATTATTTAAACACTAAAAAGTTATTTAAAAGAAAAATGCATTCATCAAAAACCTCAATGAGTAATTATTAATCATATACCAGATATAAGTATGTGAATGTTGTTTATCCATATTAATTTACAATTTTTTAATGGTTAATTATAACCATTATTAAGAAAAAAAAACAGCATTAAAATGAATTTCTACAAATTATAGTGATATACAGCATATTGATATCACTGTTGTAATGCATTTAGCTTTAAGCGGTTTGTACATTTAGCTTTTTACAATGTCCCACCATTTTAGAGAGTTATTTTATTCAACCATGCTTGTTTGTTTTTATTTAGCAGAATGAGATTAGTTGTATTGTCACAGTAGCCCACCATGCTAGAGCATATTTATCGCTAATCTAAAATTAATAAAAAAAATTTTTTTTTTTGTTGTATTTAGCAAATCCATTGTTTTTATTCAACCTTACTTTGTGTTCTAAATGATTTCTTGTAGGTTAAATGATTATAACTTAACAGACAAAAGCTGTTCAAGTCTGGCTAAAGCTCTTGAATCGGATAAAAGTCTGGAAGAGCTGAATATGAACAATAATAATCTGCAGGATTCAGGAGTAAAGCTACTCTGCACTGGACTGAAGAGTGTAAAGTGTAAATTGGAGATACTGAGGTAAGTTGTGTGACAGAAGACAAAAAATGTGATTTAGATATCCTTTACAAAGTGTGTGTATAAATAATGGGTTTCAGTACCATCAGTTAATTAATAGAAGTTGTACTGACTAATAATTCATTTATCTTTATACTATCTACTTTGTTTCAGAAACAAATATGCTTAATTTGCATCTCATTTAGTTTGAAGAATAAGGGGAGTTGAAGTTCACCATAATAAATTCATGAAACCTACAAAAACAAATTTAAATCATGATACCTACAAAATTATTTTTTTTATTCACTAGTTGTTGATATATCTGCTCTGCTTTTTCTATATTGTGGAAAACATTTATTATGTAGTAAAATTTTTGTGGAAAGGTTCAAATGAAAAGGGATGTAAACTTTTTCAGGCTCCGCCAGTGTGCAGTAACAGAGGAAAGCTGTTCAGCTCTGGCTTCAATTCTCAGTTCAGACTCCAACAATCTGAAATACCTTGACCTAAACAACAATAATCTGAGGGATTCAGGAGTGATGCTGCTCTCTGGTGGACTAAAAGAGAACTGTAAACTTCAGAAACTCAAGTGTGTTGACATTAATGTTTAAGACTCTAACTCAGGGCTGTCCAAACTCAGTCCTGGAGGGCCGGTGTCCTGCAGAGTTTAGCTCCAACCCCAATTAAACACACCTGAACCAGCTAATCAAGCTCTTACTAGGCATAGGCTGTGTCCGAAATCGCCCCCTATACCCTCATTCCCTACATTAGGTCACTAATTCATTTCACTAGAAGGAGTGAATGAAAACGAGTAGTGAATTCGGACACTGGGTGCACCGGAAGGAAAGTGAATTCGGACACCGAGTGCACTGGAAGGAATGCCGCTTTTGCATAGTTTGTGCTTGCTGTTTATTAATCATTTGAAACTAGCAAACTAGCAGCTCCAGTAGTAAGATTAAAGGATTCATCTTGAACTCTGTCACGGAAATTATGTATAAACCCTAATCAAACAATTTAATAATCAATTTACAATGAATTTATACCGGTGTTGTACATTATGCTGTACGCCATGGATGAGCGCTTTGGATTGATTATTCAGCTGCGGGCGCCATCTTCTGGCGAGATGCGGGAATTCATTCAGCGCGTGACTCTCAAGGTGCATTATGGGCATTCTCTAGCCGTTGAGCGTGCACCAGTTGTACACTCGTTTTTGCAGTGCATTGTGGGATTGAATGAGTGCACTCGAGAACGTCCACTATGGTTTCGGACACCACTAAAAATGGCTGTTCCCTCAAATAGTACCCTATTTAAGGGTATAGGGGGCGATTTTGGACACAGCCATAGAAACCTCCAGTCAGGTGTGTTGAGGCAAGTTGGAACTAAACTCTGCAGGACACCGGCCCTCCAGGACCGAGTTTGGACAGCCCTGCTCTAACTCTACTGTGTCCAACATTGGGAATTTTGTTTGTATCAATATTCACTAATTCATTTTTGATTGAAATCTCTTCTGTAGACTCTCAGACTGCAGTATCACTGAAGACGGATAAAGCTCTGGCTTCAGCTCTGAGATCAAACCCTTCACACCTGATAGAGCTGGATCTCAGAGGAAATGATCCTGGACAATCAGGAGTGAAGCAGCTCAATGATTTACTACAGGATCCAAACTATCAACTGAAGACACTGAGGTGAGATGTGATGAAATAATACAAAATAAATTATATGCAGAATATTTTTTATACAAATGTTACAAGATCTGCTGCTTTACTGCAGGATAAACACTGTCAACTCAACACACTGATGTGAGTATTTTACACGTTTGAATACTTTATACACACACACACACACACACATATATATATATAGTGAGTATTTTACACGTTTGAATACTTTATACACACACACACACACACATATATATATATATATATATATATATATTAGTGGTGTCAAAATTAGCGCGTTAACGCAGGCAATTATTTTTTTTTAATTTTAACACGTTAAAAATATTTAACGCTGTTAACGCAGGGGCGGGGCTACGGTTGGCCACCCCACTCACAACTGCTGTTTCTTTCTCTTTTTTCGTGACAAGAACCATCGTTTATTTAAACGCATAACGTCTTTATGACCACATCAAACAGAAGACGTTTCAGACGCATGCTCCAGCGTCACTTCAGCGCCAGGCGCGAGTCAAACGAGCGCAGAAACAGTACTGTGCTCGGAGCACTTGCTCTTCAATTGCACGCACAAATGCGCTAGGGTGCGCTGTAGGCTGTATTATTTCATATCAAATCGCGAAAGAAACTACGAGCATGCAATGTTATGTCATCAGTTAAGTCATGAGGTTACCAAAAAGGCAATTAAAGCTGCCTTAAAACTGTGCCTGTATGTATTTGTTATTTGAGTCACATTTAAGAACATGTCTCTGAAATGCAGTGGTTTTCCAAACTGTCCTGGAGCAGCTGACTGATCATTTCGCTAGCTAAGACCCTTATTCCTCGGCTGGGATCATGTAGAGCCCTTTGAAGCTGCATTGAAACTGCAATTTGGACCTTCAACCCATTGGTCACCATTGAAGTCCACTATATGGAGAAAAATCCTGGAACATTTTCCTCAAAAAGCTTATCTTTTCGATTTGAAGAACGAAAGACATGAACGTCTTGGGTGACATGGGGGTTTAATGAACAGGACACTTTTATTCTGGAAGTGAACTAATCCTTTAAATTGGCCTGCTTTAACTAATGTAGAGGTCATTTTACAAGCTTTTATTTGTTACTTTTTAAAATGATTACTGATACATACAGGTTGGAGAAGGTTTAGACCTTCAAATGAGACAAATTTGCTTTAATGAAACTATGCATACATGATATTGAATTATAGCTGTTGGTTTAGTGTTAATACAAATGGTCATTTTGTTTTATATACAGGTTGATCCAAGAACAGATGCGTCCAGTCAGCAGGAGCCTGGCTCTTTAGTATAAAGCCTTCATCTGTCGTGTAGTGGACTGTAGGATGTTAACACTTAAAACACACTTTCCATTTTTCAATTTAAAAAAATGGTGAGATTGAGGACAACATTCAGTGTTGACAATGCAGTAATAAATAATGTTCATTTAATTAACAATCCTCCTTGTTGTATTTATAGTGTTAAGGTGAAATTCTTTAGCTGGTGTGCCAAGGTAATTCATAACTGGATACTAATGCTTTCAAATTGAGTATGAATTGATATGGAATGTATTTATATGTAAACACTAAAATGTAATATTTACATTAAGCTTTATGCACAGATGCAGCATTGTCCTGAAACATTTTGTACAAGATCTGCATGCGATTGAGAATTTAGTGGATTTTTCTGGGGACTAAATGCTAAGAATTTTGAACTTCACATTGTTGTATCTATTATTTAGTGTGCTCAGTGGAATACCCATAATTCCTTGCACTTTAATAATTTAATTGTGGTGTTTGGTCAAAGCATGAACAATTATAAGAATGTGTGCATAAGTGGTATTTGGATTTAACATTTTGATTGTTTTATTGTAAACTTGTGATTTTTTTTTATTTCACTTTGTTGAAGTTTCTAATTGTTTTTGTGCGTGTTCATGATGCTTAACTATAATCTCTATTTTCATTAAACATGTTCATGAAGATTGCAAGGGAAATATTCTGCCTGAAATGATTCTCCTCAGGACTGAGTGTTGCTAATCAAACTGAGCTCAACAGTGTTAAGTTGTTTATACTAAAATATATAGTGATGGCAAAATGTCAAGAATACATATTCATTTTGTACATATGCATATTTGTAGACTGATGATTTTGAGGACTGTAATTAATGACACAAACAGGCAGAAGAGCTGAAAATATTAGAGAATAAATTAAACTGATAGTAAATATGAGATCATCTCATTGTTATTTATAATTTTATTAAATGGCCAAATGTTATATTAATTACATAAATAGATGAATCTGTATTAATCTATCAATTTTACATAATTCTCAATTATGACTGTCATTTTAATATTAAAAGATGCACATATATGAAACGGGTCAAGTAATCCTCTACTCAGAATAGACCGTGATATTGAATATGTCGAGTGGCTTCTCTGTTCTGCTGCTGTTACTTCAGAAAGTCCAAAGTCTCTAGTTCTGATGTTTAGGATTGTTTTTTTCCTCCCAGTTTATTTGAGCTATGAGAATGTCTTTAAGTCCAAACATCCACAGTATCAGATAATTTCTCTGTACTTTAACACCAGTGTGTAGAGAGACAGAATCTCTCTCAGTCACTGATACTGACTTCATCGGAAACACCTAAAAAAAAAAAAGGAACAGTTTTAATTAGTCCATCTCTGTCAGTAACCGAAGTTGAGGTTAGTGAATTTCTTAACAGACTGTTATCAGGTGCTGTGAAGGTTTTGAGGGACCTTTTTGTTTTATGTCTTGATTTTTGTTCAGGTTTGTGCTTTTATTTCGAAGTCTTTTTGTCTTCTGCCCTGTATTTTCTGTGAACGCAGACACTTACTGAAGGAAAAGACAGAACAGAAAGCAAATGAACTGAGAAATTGTTCAATCTAATTGTTTCCTGAAGGTTATTTTATTAATATTTTTTTACACACTAAAATACTAAAACGTTTTTACATTAACTGTTAAAATGGTGTTACATGCGTATTTTAGAAAAGATAACGTGCTATCTAAAACACATAAGATTCATTGCTACAGACATTATTTTTTACTTTTATCTACAATGTATAATGGTGAATAAAAAGTTTTATTTACCATTATTTTTTTTGTTTTATTTTACTTAGCCTATTTATTAACTAAATAATTAAGTTGCTGTTTTGTCAGAAAGTCTTTTTCAAATGCGTTAAGGATTAAATCCCAATTTTTTTCTGATTAACAAAAATTCAATGAAAAATAGGCAAGGCAAGTTTATTTATAAAGCACATTTCATACACAAATTTGCTTTTCATAAAAGTGCATAAAATAAAATAGCATAAAAGGAAATCAAATAAAAATTACAACGTAGGAAATCAGTTAACAAAAAGAAGAAATAAAACGTACAAATGTATTCAACAGTATAAAGAAATGCAGTGCACCAGGATGCAGAAAACTAAATACTGTAAACCCAAGCAACAAACGGTTTGTGGAAATGAACTGAAAGTGTTCAAAACAAACAGGTTAATCAACTCATCACTGCGAATAAGAAAAAATTAAAGTTACTGTAATCAACTGATCTATTGTGTTTCCATGTCTCAAACAGACACTTTGTTACTCCCTTTTTTCCCCTAATGACCCCGAACGCCCAGTCAACCCTGTTCATACTAGAGCTAGGCTTTTCTCAACAGCGATCAGAAATTATAAGTGCTTCACAGAAGTCTGGATTACTCTCTCTTTTTTTAAACAAGATTATTGCAAGTAAGTTTTAACTTTAACTAGTTATTTGGGGGTTTTGATTAAATTTGAATTTACAATATTGCAGATATGTTGTAGACGAAAATGATGCAGCCAGAAATTATGTGAACAAACTCCATAAACTATTCTTTTATTCCTGTCTCGTGAAGAAAAACACACAGTACTGCAAATACATTACCAAGTGTCAAGTCGTCGGACATTGGACAATCATCACGTAAACACGGCACAAATGTGTAAGGAACGACTTGCGGATACAAACGGGGTAAATAATGTTTTGTGTGTGTGTGTGTGTGTGTGTGTTTTTCCTATAATAAAGTTAACATTGGCTGTTATTACATTATCAGCACTGTTGAAAACATGTTTCAGGAATACAGTGACACACATAATGATATTCTGGTATTTGTGGAGGCTGTCCGGAAGGAATTTGTTGCCATAGCCACGGGCATAGCTTGACATTTGGGCTATAGGGCAGTGCCAGGGTTTAAAAGAGACAAGAGAACCGTTGTTGGTGCAGGAGTGTCAAAGACATTATTCAATATAATCTGTGCATTATAAACGTTTTTTGTATAAATGTTTAAATGTTTTGTGTGCTATAAATGTTTAAAATGTTTGTGCGTATTACCTACAAACACATAAGACTCAATGCTAAAGAAATAATTCTAATATACTTTTATTATATTGTACAATGGCAATTTCAATGGCTTGACTTCAGTGACTTCAATTGGGACGTTGCTATTTTGTCAGGCAGCCTTTCTGTCAAACTCAATATACATGAGTGAATGATTCAGTTTTCTAGACATTCCCAAGAATTACGGACTTTGTAATAAAAAAGCAGAGAGACTTAATGGAGTGAAGAAAATTCATCAAGGTAAATTCATAATTTTCTAATGGTTTGTAAAAACGAGACCGAACATGTTACAGACAAACATAGAACTCTTGTTCTTGTTTCAGTGGTTGTTACTCTGAACATACAAAGCTGCCAGAAAATACTTTAAAAATTGCAAATTTTGAAGATGAATATATTTCTGAAAGATTTCTTTTTTTATGCTGTTGTTTTGTGGTTATGTGGCATAGAAAGTATTTTCTACTGCCATGTTATTCATGAGGGACATCTCCAGATCACACTGAATGTCTGATTGTCTTCACAAATCAATGCTTTACTGTATTCACTGGCATTTTTGCTGCAGTGTCAGAAGAGTGAAGAAAGGACTGTCCATCTAAGATGAGTCTCCCAGAGGAAGAGAGGTAAGACTGTTTCTGTCTTCAATTAATCATTTCAAACACTAATTTCTTGTGAAGAACAAAAACTTGTCAACAAAGACTTTAATATTTGATGTATGTTACATTTGGAAATACTGTGCAAATTGCCCAGAAGTTTTGTATGTACTTATGGGTTAAAAATGAAACTATTATTTTGAAGAAATAAAATGTATTCATGACAAACAGAGCTTTATAGGTGTGTCACAGTTAACTTACTACGTAATAATAATTAGTGTACCCCTGCACTTTTACCATGACTGTTGATGTTTTGGGAAAACAAATGAATAATTTTAGTTAACAGACACTACAAATGACTAAATATTAACATCAAAAATACTAGAAAAACTAGACAATATACATTTAAAATTTAAAGTGTTGAAATCTGAAAAAAAAAAAAAAAAAAAACTCTTTCCTTAGCCTGTAAACGTTTTCAGCCGTTCATTCACTGCACACAGTCCAAGTCAGTTTTGCTGATATAACTAGTTGCTTTAATTTATTTATGGTATTTTTGTTGATACTAATTTAATGCACACATGGATTTACTGTCGCAAAGTTTTAGAATCACAGGTGTTTTACAAGAAAGTGTAAATTGTGAAGGGTGAGGAACCAGTGCTCCTCTTGGCTGTTAGTTTAACCATGATTTAATTGCTGCAGGCCTGATCAGTTATTAGGATGAAGTCTCAGACCAGGACATAGTTTGTGTTAAAGTTCTAAATGTGGTGCTAAAATTCTTCATATTGAGATTCCTATTTTTTCTCTCTCTGCTCTTTGTGTCATTAGTGTAAGATCAGGCTCACATGTGTTCAGCTCTGTGTCTGTGAAGAGTGACTGGTCACATGATCTTCCACCAAAATTCAGTGAGAAAACACCATCATCACCTACCAAAAGGTATTTCATGTGTTTTACATTATAGTGTTACATTAGCTCCACTGTGGTGTACATGCATGTAAAACTTAATAAAACAATAAATCATAGAATTAAATCTGGAGCTTCTTTCCAATAATACAATTACACAGGTAGCCACTGGGGGACATAAATTCACCATGGAAAATACATCAGGCAACTGAACATACATTCATGAGAAGGACAAATGCACAGCTATAGTGCATTTAATTACACTAAATCTCTTTAAATGAGACTGAAGCAGCTCCTGTAATAAAGTGTTTTCTTTCTCTCTCTGCTCTTTGTGTCATTAGTGTAAGATCAGGCTCACATTTGTTCAGCTCTGCGTCTCTGAAGAGTGACCATTCAAAAAAGGATATACCCAACTTCAGTGAGAAAACACCATCATCGCCTACCAAAAGGTATTTTATGTGTTTTGAATTATGAGTTTGTGTTAACTGTGATAAAAAATTACAAAATAAAACAAAACTCTGAGAGTGTTACATTGCTTTCCTGTGTAATGATTGTAATGTTTCTGCCTGCCTCCATTTTGCAGCTTACCATATAACCCACTTCTTTCATATTTTTCAGAATTGCTGTGATAACTCACTGGTGCTAAAATAGAGAGCTTCATGAACCTTTAATGACCTCGGTCTGAACGTATTCTTATGAGACAGAAATGTTTTTTTCTCTCTGTTCTTTGTGTCATTAGTGTAAGATCAGGCTCACATGTGTTCAGCTCTGTGTCTGTGAAGAGTGACCATTCAATATTTATACCACCAGAATTCAGTGAGGAAACAATATCATCTACCAAAAGGTATTTCACGTGTCTCTTGTTGTTGATCACACAGACTGTTAGAAAATAATTCTGTGACTACATTTCACCTCAACCCTTTTTCTTTACTGATGAATGCTGGGTAGGAATAAAATGCTGGTTTGATTGATTGATGGTTCGACCCAAATGATAAAGACAACTGTGCTTCTGTTAGATTCCATGTGTTTTCTCTTTCTTTCTTGGTGTGATTTAGTTACAAAGGACAGAAGACAACAGTAAATATTGGTGCAGAATTTACACGGTGGCAAACACTAAAAGCACAGAAGGGATTGAAGAGTGATGTGGAACTGGCAACTTTTCTTCTCAACAGGTGTGGACACTATATACCACAGTTTACCTTGCAGTTAAATTTACATATATAAGCTAAATAAGCTACCATGCCAAAATTTGTAATTAATTTTTGCAAGAGAGTAAGCCATAACATTTAACTTGGCTTTTGCAAATTTGCTGCTTTGAATTTAGAAAAAAAACCAAAAAAAAACAAAGAAGCATTCCATTTATCTGTTAATTTTATTTTAATTGACTGTGAACACTGAACAAATGTATTTTGCTAACAGGGTTCAATATGAGAAATCAGCCGCAGAATTCCAGACGTACCGCCTCCGTAAAGAGTTCAGTGAAAATCGCCTCTGGATCTTCCAGGTAGAAGGCCTTCCTTGACTTTTGAACAGCCTTCATTTTAGAACTATACCAAAAATCACACAAAATTATAATGGTATAGCAGAGAAGTGTAATCTCTTTTGTTAGGTTATGTTGCATTTTTAATCTCACAAATGTATCAAATAAAAAATAGGCTATTTATTTAAAAAATTGAAGTCGTTTTGTATATTTTATGTTCTGGTAAATTTGTAGTTAAATGTATAACTAGCACAACTTCATAGATGTATGTACTGTTGCTTGACTGCAGTTCGTTCTAGATGTAAAATGTATGTTTTGAGCATATGTTTAATGTGTTCTACTGCTTTTTTGTATGTTTTTTTTAGGATCTTGAGAACAAAATAGTCGTATTTCTGAAAAATGAGTTGGAAAAGTTGAAGAAAATATTACAAAAAGAGAACACACAGTACTTTGTGCAAGACTTCAATGAAGGCATGTGCAGTATCAAAGAAGCAGCTCTGGATATCACACTTTACTTCCTAAGAGATATGAAGCAAGATAAACTTGCAGATACTCTAGAGGGTAAGATGCTCATAAAATAACAATCTGACATATTGTCATGTATGCATTCTAAAAGAGGTGCATACCTTTGTGCTTTTGCTCCTTTTTGTGTATTTAGATGAGCTCGTCCTCATTCATCAGCGACAGCTGAAATCAAACCTGAAGAGGAAGTATCAATGTGTGTTTGAAGGAATTGCAAAACATGGTGATTCTACACTTCTGAATAGCATCTACACAGATCTCTATATCACTCTGGGTGGTAGTGAACAGGTCAATACTGAACATGAAGTAAGACAGATTGAGGTTGCTTTCAGACGTCATGAATCACAAGAGATACAGGTTGAATGCACAAATTTGTTTGAAGCACCTGAACAAGACAAGGAGATCAGAACTGTACTAACAAAAGGAGTTGCTGGCATCGGAAAATCAGTCTCTGTGCAAAAGTTTGTTTTGGATTGGGCTGAAGAAAAAGAAAATCAGGATATCAGCTTTGTATTTCCTCTTCCTTTCCGGGAGATGAACTTAAAGGAGGAAGAAAACCAAAGCTTGATGAGCCTTGTAAGTCAGTTTTTCCCTGAGACAAAAGGACTGAACCTTACAAGAAGGAATCAATTCAAAGTCCTGTTCATCCTTGATGGATTAGATGAATGCCGACTTCCTCTAAACTTTGAGGGTAATGAGACATGGCGTGACGTCTCGTCACCAGCCTCTCTGGATGTTCTCCTCACAAACCTCATCAAGGGAAATCTGCTTCCTTCTGCTCTCATCTGGATCACCACCAGGCCAGCAGCTGCCAGTAAGATTCCTCCTGACTGTATCGACCGGCTGACAGAGATACGAGGATTCAATGATGAACAAAAGGAGGAGTACTTCAGAAAAAGATTCACCGATGAGAATCAGGCCAACAAAATTGTTGATCTTGTTAAACAATCAAAGAGTCTCTTTATCATGTGCCACATCCCAGTCTTCTGCTGGATTTCAGCCACTGTTCTCCAGAACATTTTGGAGGAGAAAAGAAATAATGTTGTGAAAAACAATCAGGCTGATGACGCCTCCAAAACACTGCAGGAAACAAATACTGAAGACACTCCCAAGACTCTGACACAAATGTACACACACTTTCTCCGCTTTCAGATCCAGCAGAGCAGACGGAAGTATGATGTTTCCTGGGATAAAGATACCATCCTTTCACTGGGAAAACTGGCATTTCATCAGCTGGAAAGAAACAACCTGATCTTCTATGACACAGATCTGGAAGCCTGTGGTATTGACGTCTCTAAAGCATCAGTGTATTCAGGCATGTGTACCCAGATCTTTAAGGAGGATAGCTGCCAGTAAGATTCCTCCTGACTGTATCGACCGGCTGACAGAGATACGAGGATTCAATGATGAACAAAAGGAGGAGTACTTCAGAAAAAGATTCACCGATGAGAATCAGGCCAACAAAATTGTTGATCTTGTTAAACAATCAAAGAGTCTCTTTATCATGTGCTACATCCCAGTCTTCTGCTGGATTTCAGCCACTGTTCTCCAGAGCATTTTGGAAATGAAAAGAAAAAATTATATGAAAAATGCCAAGATTGTTGATGCTTCAAATGCTGAAGACACTCCCAAGACTCTGACACAAATGTACACACACTTTCTCCGCTTTCAGATCCAGCAGAGCAGACGGAAGTATGATGTTTCCTGGGATAAAGATACCATCCTTTCACTGGGAAAACTGGCATTTCATCAGCTGGAAAGAAACAACCTGATCTTCTATGACACAGATCTGGAAGCCTGTGGTATTGACGTCTCTAAAGCATCAGTGTATTCAGGCATGTGTACCCAGATCTTTAAGGAGGATACAGGGATCATTCTTGGTACCATGTACTGCTTTGTTCACTTGAGCATTCAAGAGTTCATTGCAGCCCTTTATGCACATCTGTTTCTAGACATCAACAACCAAAGTGTCTTTGATCAAGACTCCACAGAAAAGGAAAACAAAAGTGAAACCTTGACTGATTTGCTCAAGACTGCAGTGGACAAGGCACTTGAGAGTGACAGTGGACACCTGGACCTTTTTCTTCGATTCCTCCTCGGTCTGTCACTTGAGTCCAGTCGTCCACTTTTAAGAGGTCTGTTAACTCAGCAAGACAGCAATGACCAGAGCTACAAGGAAATAGTTCAGTACATCAAGCAGAAATTAGACTCTAATCTATCTCCAGAGAGATCCATCAATCTGTTTCATTGCCTGAATGAACTGAACGACCAAACTCTGGTGAAAGAGATTCAAAGCCAACTTAACAAAGGAAGTCTCTCATCTTCTGATCTTTCTCCTGCCCAGTGGTCTGCTGTGGCCTTTGTGTTGTTGACGTCAGAGGAAGAGCTGGAGGAGTTTGATCTACAGAAATTCAAGAAATCAGACGAGTGTTTCTTTAGACTTTTGGAAGTTGTCAAAACCTCCAAAAGAGCTTTGTAAGTCATTTTTGCACTCATTTGAAAAGTACATTAAGTCACCTATAGTTAGTTCTGAATCTATACAATGCATCTTTAATATCTATATACATACATAATATATCCTTTATGTATCAGTTAGCTCTAATGCTTGCTCAGTCAGATCAGATCACAGAGTGGAATTGCTCTTTCTTAGTAGCTAGCAGAAAATAAGTGCAATTTACCTCACTGACCATAGCAAAACTTGACAAAAAACAACAAAAATGAAAGCTTGGTACTTATCTAAATCAAGCAAACAAATGCTCTAATGATAACTAGCTTAACAATGATTGCCATTTAGAACTGCATTGATTAAATGCAGCCATTGAGAAGACAGGTTTAATTTCTAAGTAACTGTTAAAAGACCAAGCAACAAATGCTCCACACACTTGCCATGTTGTAGCCAGGTCTTCTTATTTCTGTTTACGGACATGACGTAACCACGCAAATGTGAATGATTAATATTTGTATTTAGCAAATATATTGTATGTATTCAATTTCAGTTTGTTTGTTGGTATTTTCCTGTTGTAGGTTAAATGATTGTGACTTAACAGACAGAAGCTGTTTAGCTCTGGCTCCAGTTCTTGTATCAGACTCCAATCTGAAAGAGCTCAACATGAACAATAATAACCTACAGGATTCAGGAGTGAAGAAACTCTGCATTGGACTGAAAAGTATAAATTGTAAATTAGAGATACTGAGGTATGTTGTAAGACCACAGACAAAAAGTGAGATTTGTTTGACATATTCTTTACCAGATGTGTTAATATAATGTATTAACATACTGTCAATTAAGTTAATGTAAAGTCTAATAACTAATGCTCCTGTGAAAGTCATGTAGAGCAGTGTTTCCCAACCCTGTTCCTGGAGATAGATAACAGGGGAGTGTCTCAACAAAATCTTAACACAAGTGGTCGCAAAAAAATTATTTGAAAATAATGCCAGTTGGTAACATAGGTCATATTAGTATGTGTTAATTGTGGTACAGACTGAACAACTTTTTTGGGGGGCCCTTCAGGAGCATGTATTGTACATTTTCTACATTTTAGAATCTATACATATTGACAAGCTGTTTATTTTCAGGCTCAGTAAGTGTGATCTAACAGTGAAAAGCTGTTCAGCTCTGGCTTCAGTTCTCCGTTTGGACTCCAGCAGTCTGAAAGATCTTGACCTGAGCAATAATAATCTGCAGGATTCAGGAGTGAAGCTGCTCTCTGATGGCCTGAAAGAGAACTGTAAACTGGAGAAGCTCAGGTGAGTTGATGAGTAACATATTGAAGGTCTCTAGGATTTTTGTTTTGCTTATATTCAGCCGGGCTGTACAGTGTGACATATATGTTGCACATACTAAGAAAAAAACAGTCTGTGTGGTGAATAAATTTACCACAGTAACATGTGTGCGATACAGTTTTGCAATGTGTGTGAGTCCGTTTACAAACCTGTTGTCCAACACAGAATATTTAATGACGTGGTTTCACTCCAAATTCGCTTCATAACATTAGTCAAGTTTTTTAAATTACTTTTTGTGTTTATGAGGTATCAGAGAATGAGGTAGAAAACATGATTTTATGGTATTCTATGCAGTGATAAAGGCTATGTTGATTAGCATTGCATTATAAATATACTTGATTCTTATAAAATAACCAAGATGGATGGACGAACATGGATAAACCATATATTGTTGCAATTGTAAGTTTATTTTCTTCATTTGTAATCAGTTAAAAGTCTCTATCTGCGTTTTATTCAGCTGCAGCGAGAGCTGAATGCCCTAGTCAATATTAGGTTCCTCTTCAGGAACTCGAGCTGCTTCGGAAAACGCTAGGGGAACGCCTTCTGTGACCACGCTCTGAATCACATGTGAAATCAGTCCAATAGCTGAGCGGGACGTCACGGGCGGGTGACGTCATGACCAGGTCACCATGTGTTGGTGCGCACCGACAACACAGCGGTGGTCTCTTACATCAACCACAAGGGAGTTCTGCGTTCATGCCCTTTGTACAAACTGGCGCACCAGATACTTGTGTGGTCCCAGGGCAAACTCTTCTCGCTGAGAGCAGTTCACATTCCTGGGCATCTCAATATGGGAGCAGACATCCTGTCGAGGCAGGGGCCATGCTTCACCCCGAGGTGGTGAAGCAGATATGGAGAGTGTTTGGCCAGGCTCAGGTGGACCTGTTGCGACTCATATGATACCTCACTGTCCCCTCTGGTTCTCTCTGACTCATCAAGCTCCACTGGGTCTGGATGCTATGGTACAGACGTGGCTGAGGCTTCGTCTGTACGCCTTTCCTCCGATTTTTCTGCTCCCGGGAGTTCTGGAGAGAGTCCGCCGGGACAGGACCCGTCTGTTGTTAGTATCCCCTTTCTGGCCGGGCCGAGTTGGGTCTCGGGCCTGATTTCGCTCCTCGACGGCGCTCTATGGGAGATTCCCGCCAGGAGAGATCTCCTCTCACAGGCGGAGGGCACGCCCCCGCCCGGAGCTGTGGGAGCTGTGGGTGTGGCCTCTGAGGAGGCACAACTCATAACTTCCGGTCTCTCAACCGAGGTTGTTGAGACTATCCTCCATCCAGAGCTCCCTCTATGAGGAAACTGTATTTCTGCGGAGACCGCCAGCCCGACCCAGCTAACTGCCCGATTGGTACAGTTCTGGAATTCTGGCAGGCCTGTTTATCCGCAGGGTTGACCCACTCCACCCTAGAGGTCTTCGTGGCGGCCATTGCGGCCTACCACGCCCCTCTCGGTGGCCATTCAGTGGGAAGACACCCTCTTATTACACCTTTCCTCTGCGGTGCGCTGAGGCCGAGGCCTCCGGCCAGGGAAGCTTATGCTAAGTGGTGGATCAGGATGCTATTCCATAGCCTCGAGTCCTCTGATCTCCCCTCTCCTTTGGGGGTCAAGATTCACTCCTCCAGAAGTTGGCCTTCGGGACGGCGGCACAGAAGGCGTTCCCCTAGCGTTTTCCGACACAGCGTCTCGTTCCCTCGAGGAACCAGGATTACATACGTAACCTGAGAGGTTTTCCTGCAACATCATAAGTTAAAGGTGCAGTGTGTAAATTTTAGCGGCATCTTGCGGTGAGGTTGCGAATTGCAACCAACGGCTCAGTCCCCCGCTCACCCCTCCCTTTAGAGAAACTACGGTGGCCGATACAGGACTAAGATGTCGTAGTCTGAGACAGCCGAGAGTAGCCAGCAATGTGGTTTCTTTACAAAGGTAAATCAAGGAATTATATTTACTTAATTATTCAATAAAATGATATGTTATTGCGAATATTATTGTTACTTGTTCATCATTGTGTCAGTGATTTATTCGCAAGAACATCATAGTGACGAAACGCGCTCAGTTTGTCCTTTAAGGGCTACTGTACAAACATGGTTGCGACTTTCATGTAAGGGGACCCGCGGTGTATGTAGATATAAATTGCTCATTCTAAGTTAATAAAAACAAAACAGTTAATTGTGTAAGGTCTTTATACACATCTGAAAACATAGTTATGCATATTATATTGCATTTCTGTCAATAGATCCTCCTAAATATTACACACTGCACCTTTAAATTACTTCTGTGAGTCTCACTTGTGGAGTTTGTGCGTAAGGGTGCCCTCTGGCTTCTAGTATGAATAAAACAGACATTACATTACACATATTTACTCACTAATACTCATAACACCCTGTTTTGGGTAAAAATATGAAAAATATAACTTCTCTCTAAAGAAATTTGAAATAAATATGTTAATCCATACATCTTTCTCCAGTGTAGGGAAGTGTATAGGAGTTATTTTTCCTCTCAGGGGATGCACAGGAATTCCTGACAAAAATTAAATTACTGTCACAGATTTTTTTTTTTTAACTTAATCATTTAAAATTTTATAACAAAGCCTTAGACTTTTCTAATTATTTATAGTTATAGAACCCCTGCATGTGACAGGTCACCCTGCAGTTTTCTGTGAAATCTAAGGATGCTAATAATTATATAACCTTACATTGATATAGGAAAACAGTTTGCCCAAATTGTGCTGTCCGATAAACTAGCACAACAAACCTGCTGTTATTTAATATATAAATATTTTGCAAATGTGTTTCTTGTTAAATTTGGATTTTGTGTGCCATGTATGGAACAATAATTTCACATGCCCATTTAAATGATAAACTGCGCTTCTTGTGGTTGTTTTCAGAGATGGTAACAAATGTTTTATTCTTGTGCTGTAATTGTGTGGCCTGTGCTACAAAACTTTCATCCTCTGCAGCACCAGTGCTATGAAAAGTGAACATACAGCCCTATTCAGTCATGAGTTTCTGTTTGAAAATATATATATATATATTTTATTTATTTAATTGATTTATTTTTATAATTGATTATTTAGCCGAATGTTGTATTTTAATACCTGTTCTAGACTCTCTGAGTGTAATGTAACAGAAGAAGGTTATAAAGCTCTGGCTTCAGCTCTGAGATCAAACCCTTCACACCTGATAGAGCTGGATCTCACAGGAAATGATCCTGGAGCATCAGGAGTGAAGCAGCTCAGTGATTTACTACAGGATCCAAACTATCAACTGAAGACACTGAGGTGAGACATGAAGCAATAATGCAAAGTAATTGATGCAGGCAAGTTATTTGTAAAAATATTTAATTAATACAGTTTCTTAAAGTAAATTCAAGTTTATCTTTAAAATGTAATGAATCCTGCTTCATCATTCTTCTCCAGGTTTTTGAGTCCTGCTGCAGATGAAGCCTGTCAGTATGTGACTGGAATTGTGGGTAAAAACCCGTTACTGCTGAGAGAGCTGAATCTGAGTGAACATGAACTAGGAGACACACGAGTGAATCAGATCTCTGCTCTACTTCAGGATAAACACTGTAAACTTAAAACACTTCAGTGAGTATTTTTTAATTTATTATGGTACATTTAAAGTATCTTAAATATATCATTATAATGAATACTCCTCAGTGATCACTGAATGTTGGCATCAAGTTCTTTGTGTTTGTAAATTCTCTCCTGTTCATACTGCAGGATTCAGGAGTGAAGAAACTCCAGAATGGACTAGAAAATATTAACTGCACACTGGAAAAACTTGGGTATGTAAATTAAATGAAAATATTTTAATCGCAAAACATTATCTTTGGTTCAAATTTAAAATGACTCTAGTAGACCTAATAGAAAGGTAAGATTCTTCTTATGTCAGCACTTATGAATATTTTTTTCTTCACTAACCTGAAGAGGTGCAAAAAAAGTTCTAAACTTGGCTTTTTAACAAAGCAATATGTATTTTAACAGTATTTTTAATAATAAAAATAATGTTTTTCAATAATATTTATTATATAAAAGTATTATTATTATTATTATTGTTACACACCTCTTTTCTGTAGACTTTCAAATTGCAGTATTACTGAAGAAGGTTATCTAGCTCTGGCTTCAGCTCTGAGATCAAACCCTTCACACCTGATAGAGCTGGATCTCACAGGAAATGATCCTGGACAATCAGGAGTGAAGCAGCTCAATGATTTACTACAGGATCCAAACTATCAACTGAAGACACTGAGGTGAGTGATATTAAAATAATGAAGTCCAATAATTTTGAAACTTTAGCTGAAAGATTATTAAAGTATTAGATCACTTCCAGAATAAAAATTTCCTGATAATATACTCACCCCTTGTCATCCAAGATATTCATATCTTTCTTTCTTCAGTTGCAAAGAAATTAAGTTTTTTGAGGAAAACATTCCAGGATTTTTCTCCATTTAGTGGACTTAAATGGTTCCCAATGATTTGAACTTTCAAATTGCAGTATCAGTGCAGCTTCAAAGGTCTCTAAGTGATCCCATCCGAGGAATAAGGGTCTTACTTAGCAAAACGATCGGTCATTTTCATAAAAAGATTAATATTTATATACTTTTTAACCACAAATGCTCATCTTGCACTAGCTCTGCGATGCGCATGCGCGTCGTCATATATTGCGTAATCACGTTGGAAAAGTCACGTGTGGTTAGTTCTTCGTCTGTGTACTTCGGTTCAGAAAGGTAGAGTAGGGTAATAAACTCCATCTCATTTTTTCCTCCAACTTCAAAATCGTCTGATATCGTTATTTTACCTTATTTTGTAAAGGGCGTCTGACTTTCTTTGCACGCTCGCGCATGTCACGCGTGCGTGATTATGTAATGTGTGAGGTTGAGCTAGTGCAAGATGAGCATTTGTGGTTAAAAAATTATATAAATTCGTTTTTTTTTTTTTCTTAAAATTATGATTGTTTTGCTAGATAAGACCCTTATTCCTCAGCTGGAATTGTATAGAGCCCTTTGAAACTGCATTGAAACTGCAGTTTGGAAGTTCAAACCATTGGGAACCATAAAAGTCCACTATGTGGAGAAAAATCCTGGAATATTTTCTTTCAAAAACCTTAATTTCTTTGCGACTGAAGTCAGAAAGACATGAACATTGTAGATGGCACGGGGGAGAGTAAATTATCAGGACATTTTTATTGTGGAAGTGAACTAATCCTTTAAACCATGAAAAAGTTATTTTTAAAAGCTTTCAAATTATTAAAGGCTCTGTCACAAGCATTTGAAAACAAGTCATAATATGGCAGGTAATGTCGATGTACTTCTCCTGTCTGCAGGTTTTTGGGTCCTGCTGCAGATGAAGCCTGTCAGTATGTGACTGGAATTGTGGGTAAAAACCCGTTAATGCTGAGAGAGCTGAATCTGAGTGAACATGAACTAGGAGACACACAAGTGAATCAGATCTCTGCTCTACTGCAGGATAAACACTGTAAACTCAAGACACTGACGTGAGTATTGTTAATTTATTATTACAAATTTAAAGTATCTTAAAGAAATCAGATGACTAAAACAAAATAATTCTCAGTACTCACTGAATGTTGGCATCAAGTACTTTGTGTTTGTAAATTCTCTCTCTCATGTTTAATATTTTAGTCTGCGTAAGTGTGGTCTAACAGAGAAAAGCTGTTCAGCTCTTGCTACAGTCCTGAGATCAAACTCCAGTCTGAAAGATCTTGACATGAGTAACAATAATCTGCAGGATTCAGGAGTGAAGAAACTTGGATTAGAAAATACAAACTGCACACTGGAG
Source organism: Sinocyclocheilus anshuiensis (assembly GCF_001515605.1). Classification (NCBI taxonomy): domain Eukaryota; kingdom Metazoa; phylum Chordata; class Actinopteri; order Cypriniformes; family Cyprinidae; genus Sinocyclocheilus; species Sinocyclocheilus anshuiensis. The sequence goes on along the minus strand of NW_015549631.1, from coordinate 149,702 downwards.
AAACTCAGGTGAGTGATTTAAATCATAGTGTTAAACCATATTTAATGCTAAAAAAACGAAAGAAATGGCAAATATTTTTCTTCTTTAGCAGTAATGTTTTATGTTTTTTTGTTGTTGTTGTTGTTTGTTTGTTTGTTTTGAATCTAACGTTTTATTCACCTTCTTTGCCTTACCTTTTTTTTTTTTTTTACAATTTAAAATTATTTCTCAACACAATGTTAAGTTTTTACGTGTTTCAATTGTATTATGTAAGATATTTTATTTTGAACTTTTCTGTAGACTCTCTAACTGCAGTATCACAGAAGAAGGTTATAAAGCTCTGGCTTCAGCTCTGAGATCAAACCCTTCACACCTGATAGAGCTGGATCTCACAGGAAATTATCCTGGACCATCAGGAGTGAAGCAGCTCAATGATTTACTACAGGATGGACATTATCAATTGAAGACTATCAGGTGATTAAAACGTCACATTTTTTGAACTTATTGAAAGACATGAAGTCCACTGTATGAAGCTAGGTAAAGGGCTCAAATGGTCTACTGTGGAACTGCAATGACAGGAAGAGGAATTTACAGACTCTCAATACTAAGAATTTCAACACAATCATACCACTGAATTTCATTTCCAATACAAGTGTCATGACAAAATAATAATTGCTTCAATAATTTGAAAATAAGTACATCCTACTGTAGAAATGCACAATACATAAAATTAAGATGAAATTATATTAAAAAAACATAATAAGAATATAATAATAATAATTAATAAAAATATAATTCCTTTAGGTTTCTGAAAAGTGCTGCTGCACTCGAAGCGTGTAAGTATCTCACTAAAGTTCTGGGTAAAAGTCCATTATTACTGAAAGAACTGGATCTGAGTGACGATAAATTAGGAGAGCTGGATGGAGAGAAACTCTCTGCTCTTTTGATGGACTCTCATAGTAAAGTGGAGAAAATGAAGTGAGTGAACATGATTTTATACATTATATCTTCTGTTTATTCAGTGTAAAAAACTGTTGGCCACATGTGTGAGCAGATATGAAGAGCTGTTGATCTGTTGTGTGTTGAATATGTGCTGAATAATAAATAATGCTCATTTTGTGTTCAGGCTGAATAATTGTAAGCGGACAAAGAAAAGCTGTTCAGTTCTAGCTACTGTTCTCTTCTCAAAAACCATCCTGAAAGAGATGAACCTGAACAACAGCCGTCTGCTGGACTCAGGAGTCAAAGAGATCTGTGAGGGACTGAAGAATCCTGTGTGTGAGCTGAAGATACTCAAGTGAGTACATTTCACCAGCAGCTACACTCAACTCCAGCAATCACTGGAATACTATATATTCATTCAGTCTGCTCAAAAATACTTTGCATTGTGATTATGTCTTTAACTCTAGTGTGATTTAGTCCATTTATGATTCAGACTATTGTGCAGTTATTAATTTGATCCACAGTGTTCATTTAATTAACGTTTTTATTTTCTGTAGACTCTCTAACTGCAGTATCACAGAAGAAGGATATAAAGCTCTGGCTTCAGCTCTGAGATTAAACCCTTCACACCTGATAGAGCTGGATCTCACAGGAAATGATCCTGGACAATCAGGAGTGAAGCAGCTCAATGATTTACTACAGGATCCAAACTGTCAGCTGAAGACACTGAGGTGAGTGTTCTTGATATAATAAAGTGTAATAGAACTAACAGAACTAAAACTAGTAGTAATGTCAGTTGTCAAGATGATTAGTAATTGATTTTCAATAAAATTAGCTATTATTTGACAGCTTAATTGTTTATGCCACTAATGTTAAAAATAGAAAAATAAAGAAAAATAGAAATTTGCAGCAACATAGTATGCATGGGAACAAGATGGATGTTGCGGCGCAGTTCTTTATTTTCCCCCTGATCTTGCGCACTATGAGATCCATGTTGTCCCCAGACACTTAAAGATGCACAGAGAGCACCCACCTCGAGTGATGCCAACTTAGCAATTTTGTTGGTCGATTTTGCAACTTTTCAGATGATCCTAGCAACTTTTTTTTTCCAAAAAGCACTAGCAACAAATTTAGCAGCTTTTGAAAAGTTGCTATATCAAATTCTATAATGCATGCATTGTCACCCTAAATGGCATGATTTTCACTCCAATTTTCTCTGTCACACACTCAGTCACAAGACATGGACACGTTCTGACTGAAAGAGTGCATTGTGTGTGAAATCATCTGCGGTGGCAGCTCAGCTGACTTCAACTGCAATAACATGCGTTCGAGACAAACTTATTTTGAAATCACTTATGCTTGTTACTCATTCGTTTTCTGTTTCTAAAGAAATCGAAGACTGCAATGTGAGGCTTATCATTTAAAATATAATTTTTATCATTAAAACTGGTTTTGTCAAAATGTTGATCATACGAAAACCTTTGAAATGATTACTGGCCCTTTCACATACTTTCACAAAAGTCATTATATGGCAGGTAATGTCAATGTACTTCTCCTGTCTGCAGGTTGTTGGGTCCTGCTGCAGAAGAAGCCTGTCAGTATGTGACTGGAATTGTGGGTAAAAACCCGTTACTCCTGAGAGAGCTGAATCTAAGTGAACGCAAACTAGGAGACTCGAATGTTAATCGACTCGCTGCTCTACTGCAGGATGAACACTGTAAACTCAATACACTGATGTGAGTATTTTGTTTATTATGGCATATTTAAGCGGCCATACTGGGACGTTTTGGCTTCACTTCACTATAGTGGAAGGAAGTGTAGACACGTCATCCATCTTTTTTTTTTTTCACAGTTTATAGGTGCATCCCAATTTGCATACTTGTGTACTATTCCACTACTCATGTTAACTCTAATGAAATGAAATAATGTGTAATGTTGGATGCTTCATGCACTCAACCATCGCAGCTTTAATTATGTAGTGGAGGTGGAGGGGCAGCAGACTCCAATGATGATAAAATACCCTTATACTATAATTCATACACTACACGGTTGAGTGGATAGTGCATAACTATGGATTACTTTGGTTAACTTTGGTTACTTTGGAAATGCAATAGGTTACAGATTACAAGTTATCTTGTTTAAAATGTAGGAAGTAGGGTAATTATTTCAATTACTTTATTAATATAACTGATTAAGTTTGGTTACTTTTAGATTACTTTTTTATATTTCTAATGAATGTTTTCAATTGTTAACTGTGAAAGTGATCCAAACTATATTGTTCATCTATATCTTTATTATTATAGTTGTGGTATGGTTCTTTTAAATTTAAAATTATATTTTGAACTTCATCTTTATGCATATAGTTATCGTTCTTGTTGTGAATGGGCCTTAATGTTTCTGCCAGATATGAAGTATATGTTTTTCTTCTCTGATCAATAGAGAAAAATAAATAAAATGTATTTAAAGTTTTTTGGAATAAAATTATCTTCTGTGTAATGAATTTGATAACTATTTAAAAGACTTTCAGACTGCAGTATCACTGAAGAAGGTTATAAAGCTCTGGCTTCAGCTCTGAGATCAAACCCTTCACACCTGATAGAGCTGGATCTCACAGGAAATGATCCTGGACAATCAGGAGTGAAGCAGCTCAGTGATTTACTTCAGGATCCAAACTATCAACTGAAGACACTGAGGTGAGTGATTTTAGTGTGTTTTAAGCAATATTTTCTATACTTTCTAAGTTTAATAGTTGCAAACTGAATTGAATCCTGCATCATCTTCTCCTTTACAGGTTTTTGGGTCCTGCTGCAGATGAAGCCTGTCAGTATGTGACAGGAATTGTGGGTAAAAACCCGTTACTTTTGAGAGAACTGAATCTGAGTGAACGTGAACTAGGAGACTCAAACATGAAGCGGCTCGCTGCTCTACTGCAGGATAAACACTGTACACTCAACACACTGACGTGAGTATTTTACATGCTCTGAAATGTTAAATTGCTTTTAATAGTAATGTTACAGTAGTTGATAATACTATTTTCTCTTTTGCCTGATTTAGAGACACAATAAAATTATGTATTAAAGGGGTCATATGATGCAATTTCAAGTTGTCCTTTCTCTTTGGAGTGTTACAAGCTGATTGTGCATAGATAAGATTTGAGAGAGGCGGGGCATATAGGACCTACAATAATGTACAGTATTTGAAAAATAATGTGTTTTTTGAACATTAAAGCATGTCAACATATTCTGTTACACCAAATACACAAAATAATGATCTTTAAAAAAACATCATATGACCCCTTTAAAATTTGATTGCTTTCTACCCAGAGCTCTGTGGAAAACTGTGGATCAAACTTTTTAGTTGGCCAAACAAATCAATAATGTATTTTCAGTCAAGTCAACAATTATTTCAGCTACTGTAGAGGGAGCTGAAATATTTTTTTTATTTTTCAATAATATAATAATTCTAAATAATAATAATTCTACAGTTTGTAGAATTACAGTAGAATATTCTGAAAAATACATTTTATGATGCTGAATTCTGAGCTGCATTTACTTACAAAGTGCTTTTCAAATGGCAAACTACTGTCATGAGACCCAAACTTTTAACTTTATTGGGTCATCATAGATGTGATTCATTGTCTTTTCTCTTTCTGTCTTCAGTCTGTGTGGATGCAGTATTACAGAGAAACAGTGTCTCATCCTGACTTCAGCTCTGAAAACAAACCCATCACACCTGAGAGAACTGGACCTGAGTGAGAATAAACTACAAAACAGGAGTGAAGATCTTATGTGACGTACTGAAGGATTCAGACTGTAAACTGGAGAGATTGAGGTCAGGAACATTCATGAGTTCACATATTTGTGAAAAGGTCTTCACATTATTTGTGCGTTTTTGTGATATGGTGAAATAAAAATGATCTCTCTTCTTTTGTCTATTTTTGTTATGAAGTTAGCTTCTGTCTTATTTTCTGCTCTCTTTCTCAATGTAGGTTAAGATACTGTGATATGACAGATGAAGGTTGTTCTGCTGTAACTTCAGCTTTGCAACCAAACCCATCAAACCTGAGAGAGCTGGACCTCAGTGGAAATCAACTAGGAGTTGAAAACCTTGGTGTTCTGCTGAAGAACCCAGAATTCAAACCGGAAATACTAGCGTTAGTACCAGTTTACTGTTTAGGTGTATTTTAAGACAACACGACTTACATCATTTATAGCACTGCACATTCTGGAATTTCCTCAATGATCATACTTTATATTAGGTGTTTAACACTCCTAGGCCTTTTTCAATATATGTTTCTTTTGAATATATGTTGAATAAAAACTATGTATCCTCCAAAATGTTGAACAAACAAAAACAGAAATGGTGAGACCATAAAATATCAGGAGTGTAAAACATTCTCACTCAACCCCACACACTCCTACACAGACAGAGAGAAAATAAAATGAATGGCAATCTCTGACTGTTAGCGTTACTGCAAAACTTATACTGCAAAAAATGTTATCAAAAAATAGAGGTATAATATCTGAATATCCAAAGTATAACGTCTAAGCATAAAATCAAAAAATTTTACACATCAAATTAGACTGTGAATTAAACTAAAAGTCTGTAGCTCTTCAATAAGATCATTTCACTTTTTCTTTTTATCTTCAGTCTGTGTGGATGCAGTATTACAGAGAAACAGTGTCTCAGTCTAAGTTCAGCTCTGCGTTCAAACCTTTCACACCTGCGAGAACTGGACCTCAGTGAAAATGAACTAAAAAACACAGGAGTGAATCACTTATGTGACGTACTGAAGGATTCACACTGTAAACTGGAGAGATTGAGGTGAGGAACATTTACATGCATGAAAGAAACAATTGTTTTTGTGTTTGACTAAGACAGAATGAAAAATGTTTGTTCTTTGATCATATTTCTCCCAATGTAGGTTAGGATGCTGTGATGTGACAGATGAAGGTTGTTCTGCTGTGACTTCAGCCCTGAAATCAAACCCATCACACCTGAGAGAACTGAACCTCAGTGGAAATCAACTAGGAGATTCTGGAGTGAAACACCTCTGTGATCTACTCAGGAACCCACAATGCAAGCTGGAGAAACTAGAGTTAGTAACATTATACTGTACAGCAGTTACAGCATGATGAAAGTTTATTATGCTGTTAGCTGATGGTTTGATGATTCAGTGTGTGTGTCAGTAGCAAGAACTTTAAACTCTGAAACTTTGTGACAAAAATTTGTTTAAAATTGTTTCATATGCTAAAATGGGACAAATCTTTACTGTGAAATGAGAAAGAAGTGGCAATAGACTAAAACAGTCTAACATGAATGACATTAGATTATTTTGGCAGAGTTACATGGTTTTCCAGCACTAATAGAACTTTTGACTGCATCTACTTTTATTAAAGGGGTCATATGATGCGATTTCAATTTTTCCTTTCTCTTTGGAGTGTTACAAGCTCTTGGTGCATAAAGAAGATCTGTAAAGTTGCAAAGACTAAAGTCTCAAATCCAAAGAGATATTCTTTATAAAAGTTAAGAGTCAGACACTCCTACCTAAAACAGCTCATTCTAACACGCCCCCACATATCTACGTCACTATGTGGGAAGATTTGCATAACCCCGCCCAAATGTTCATGCAAAGAAAGAAGGCGTAACTTTTTTTCTCGCCGTAGTATTGTTGTTGCCGCCGCCATGTCGTGAAGGCGCTGTGTGTTTCGTTGTGAAAGCGAAACTACTTTGTTTGGCCTTCAAAAAAAGATGACGATATCTGCTTCGTCATGCCTAGAGCTGATCCGTGCTGGTCGCTGAGGAAATACTACAACTTTCCGCTGTGGATTGCCGGATCAGCTTTCACCGTGGATGAAGCGGAGTCCAGCCCGGGGTCGTCACATGTGGTTGCCGCAAGCCCTCCGGACGCTCCTTCGTCGAATCCGCCAGCCGCGCCAATCTCAAGCCCGCCGCCTCTGCTCACTCTAGCCCCCCGCCGCCGCTCACTCTAGGCCAGCTTTTCAGACCGATGAGCTTTGTAAAAATCGACGCATTTCAGAAAGGCGGGGCATAGAGGAGAAACAATAATGTACAGTATGTGGAAAATAATGTCTTTTTTGAACCTTAAACCGCATAAACACATTTCATTACACCAAATACACAAAATAATGTTATTTTTAGCCTCATCATATGACCCCTTTAAGCAAAATTTGTATTTAGTGATGGTAAACTACACTCAACCAAATTTGATTCATGTACCAAATTTCCTTGTAAATTTTTTTATTGTTATATAGTTGATCCTGTATCTTAATTTACATGAATAATGTAGTTGTTGTTTTTTTGTCTAAGTGAAGATGGTTCCAGAGATGCTAGTATCATCAAATTCAACTTATCCTGTATTGGCTTATGATTATACAATTACGTTTTTCAGATTGTTGCTGTTGTATCAGTGACTGTATGGCATTTATCCATTATGTATTTAACTCACACATGAACTGAACATTGATGTGATTCATTGCTTTTTCTCTTCCTGTCTTCAGTCTGTGTGGATGCAGTATTACAGAGAAACAGTGTCTCATCCTGATTCTAGGTCTGTGTTCAAACCCATCACACCTAAGAGAGCTGGACCTCAGTGAGAATCAAATGAAAAACACAGGAGTGAATCACTTGTGTGACATACTGAAGGATTCACACTGTAAACTGGAGAGACTGAGGTTAATAACATTCACATACAAGAATCAAAATGCTCAAAATCACTTCAACAGGTTTAACCTGACGTTTTAAGGCCCTGATATACTTGAAGTAAAACTTAAGAACATATGGATATGACGTAATTTCAGATGAGTTTGTTGAATTCACCTTACTCTGTTTTCCATGAAGATGATATACCATTATGGAATAAGAGGTTTGTTTTTCTCATTTCCCCTGTTTTAGGTTAAGATACTGTGATATAACAGATGAAGGTTGTTCTGCTCTGACTTCAGCTCTGAAATCAAACCCATCACACCTGAGAGAACTGGATCTTAGTGGGAATAAAGTAAAAAACAAAGGAGTGAAGCACTTATGTGATGTACTGAAGAATTTAGACTGTAAACTGGAGAGATTGAGGTAAGAAGCTTTTGTTCATTAGAGGTGCTCCTGGAGGCCAACATTTTGCAGAGTTTAGCTCCAACCTGCTCCAACACACCTGCCTGCTGTAATCTTGAAGATATTTGATTATCTGCTTCTGGTGTGTTTAATTAGAGTTGAAACCAAAATGTCCAACTAAAGGACATAGTGGCCCTCCAGGAGCAGGATTGGACAAACCTGATCTACAAGAATCAAAATACTTAGTTATGTAAACCGTTTAAACCAAAACACCTTACACTCAATATCACTTAAATATTTCACTTTTTATTTCAGGATGCATATTGATGTTTTTTTTTCTTCTTCATGACATGAATTTTGAGGACATAAAATTCTCTTTTTTTAATTCAGTGATGAGATGGTCATTTGGTCCTTGAATGACATGATGTTCATTTTTTTAAAGGGACAAGTAACATTTCAAGGAATGAAAATGGCAAACAATCATATTTTTGGCAGAATGTAATAGAAAACTAGAACTAAGTCCCGTTAAGGTGTTTCAGAGAGAAATCATTATTTTAAAAGCAGTACAAGTCATTAGTCTGTAAATGGTTTTGTTGTGATAATTTGTCTTGAAATCCAAAAAGCCAAAATCTCCCCCCAAAAAGATACAATTTTTTAGACCAGGTTACTTATTATTGTAGTGAAATCTTGAGACACTCAGCAGATTAGATTCCCATTTAAATAATTGATTTCACTTCTGAAATTTTGTTGAACAAAGGTAAATATAATTGCAGTTGATTTAAAACTCTGGGTTAAAGTGAAAGTCTCTTCCTCTGTCTTTTTCTAGCCTAAATGACTGTGGCATTACGGATGTTGCTTGTTTGGCTCAGCCTTTGGCTAAGACGAAAGCTTTGCATTTTTTAAAAGAACTTGATCTGAAAAAGAATAAAATAGGAAACTCAAGGAAGCAGCTCAGTAAAGCGCTTAAAGACTCCAGCTGTAACCTGAGGCGAGTAAACATCTTTTGTCATGTCATATTAACATGATAACTAATAAGATTACAGACGTTTAATATTAGTGTGATCTGTTACACTTCTTGTTATTCAAAAAAAGTAATTGAAATTCTGTAATATTCAACTTATTACAGCCAACACTGGTTATTTTCTCTTTTGATTTCTCTTTAACAGCCTAGACAGTGAACAGCACCTGTTCAGAGCTGGTCTAAATCATGTTGGTGGATGGTTTTACATTGTGAAATCAACAGGACTGGACCAGACACCATCGGATGAGGGACCACAAAAATGAAAATATGTATTTGTATGGCTTTTAGAATGGGAACAACAATTCATAAATATAAACTATTCAAAACCAACAGCTAAACCTACAGCATTTAACAAATGCAAAATTTATTGTTGTAGATTTAATGTGTTGCTATTTACATAATTCCTAATGCATAAAGGTGGAACAAATTACAAATGAAATATAGCAGCATTAGAGCAAAGAGAAATAGAACAAAAGGGCTGAAATATATCTAAGCCAGATATAAAATGAAAGATGATAGTAGGCGTTATTGTTATTATTATTATCGCGTACTTGTGGTGTTTGGCCAATCACAATGCACTGGGTCAGCTGGCCAATCAGAGCAGACTGCGCTTGTCAAAGGAGGGGGCTTTGTTGAAAACGACGTGTTTGAGAGAGGCGGGGCATAGAGGACTTACAATAATGTACAGTATTTGAAAAATAATGTGTTTTTTGAACATTAAAGCATGTCAACATATTCTGTTACACCAAATACACAAAATAATGATCTTTAAAACAGCATCATATGACCCCTTTAAATACATGTTTTTATTAATTAGTTCATTCTTGACAGCGTATTGTTTTATTGAGTGCTTTTGCATTTTAATGGTGTATTTTGTGCTTGTTTTATTAAGCTGTAAAGATCTACATGTCTGTTTTATTAATGTCAGGGTGCCCATGCTTCTTTTAAGTACTTGAATTTCAGACACACGGATTCAAGGACTGGAAAATGGGAAAACAAAGTAGGTCCTACTAAATTTTGTTAGAGAAACATGGTGCTATTACAGAAATTTACCTTTATGTACTGCCAAAGCCAGAATGAAAGCACTACTTCAAGTAAATTTGGAAAAGTAGCATGAGCGGATCAAATATAGCCTTTTGTGATCCACAATATAGCCTATTAGACAATCATCAGCTCTTGGTGAGTTTTCATTAGCGCTTGATCATACGTGAGTGTTGAGTGTCACAGATATTGTTTTTAAGAGTATGAAGATGTTTTAAGAGACTTTGTCACTCTTAAAATTCTGAGAGATGTCTTTTAATTATGGTCATTTGCAGGGATATATACATATAAGCTCGATACCATAGAGCCTCGCCCCCCCCC
>NW_015549631.1:123912-138652 GCF_001515605.1 Sinocyclocheilus anshuiensis | reverse complement strand
ATACTTTGGTAATAAATATATGCTTAGTTACACTTTTAAGGAATATGCTAAACACAAGCACACTATTAGTATATTTCTAAAAAGTATAGTAGAAATACTATGTTAATAAATATATTTTTAGTTACACTTTTAAGGGATATACTAAACACAAGCATACTTTTAGTGATTTTAGTGTATTTACAGAAAACTTACTTATGTTACCCTTACTTAAAGTATTGTGTGTGTGATTTATTCTTAAGCAATATTCTCATCAGTTTTCTATCAGCTGTGACATATAAATCTGCTTTTTTATATATATATTTTATCCAAGGGCTTTTTTTTTTTTACCTTTATAGAGGGCATTTTCCCACTAATCTCATTAATACTTTCATTTCAAATTCTAACATTTGATCTATAAGTGCCAGTAGTGAGCGTATAATGAGTGAGTCATTGAGTCGTTCATTCAAACGATTCGTTCAAACGGCAGGTTCATCAGATGCATGGGCTAATGAAACTTTGACTCAACCGATTTGTTCAAAACACGGAATCAATCAGCAATGAATCCGCCTAAAATGTAAGTGACCTAATATTATTGTATTTGCTTATTGAATTGTTTATAGAACGATTAAACAGTCGCAATGGTGAAAACGTTGTGTGATGTTGCCTAACTAACTGTATTTTAAATATAAAAATGTAGCCCCGGCCCAATTTAAACCCTGGTCATTTGTGTTTGTTATGTTTTTAATGTCTTGTGTGTACAATAAACAAAACAACTGTGGACAACACCTCTGTATTATTATGTGCTTTATAAATGAACTGGAACTGGAAATAGATTGTGATTGTGCGCAGGCAGCCCTTCACGGTGAACCCTTGAGAAGCATGGTGCAATTTAGCTTAGTGTCAGGGAAGAGCACATTCAATGCTTGACTCAGGGCAAATATTGTTATTTAGTGCAAATGAGCTCCATCTACGTCAGTGATTGAATTTGCATTTTAATTCAGCATGTCTGCCATTTTTGTTCGGTTTCAGATTCAGATTCAGAGATTCAGTCAGGACATATGAAAACACAGAAAATTAGGAGATCCACACTGGAGAGAAGCAGCACACGTGAAGTGTGGGAAGAGTTTTCACATATGTAAATGGTCTTCTCATTTTTGGGAAAGATGATGCTACAGTAGGTTAAAGAAGCAGTACAAGTCGACCAGCATGTTGTGAACAGAGCCCAACACAGGAAATTCCAATCCTCTTACTTCAGCCATAAAAGCCAGAGATGCTGTCAATGTGGCACTCTGCCTAGTTTCAAATAAAGGGACAGTTGTGGAGACAGCACAAACTAGATATTCTCAACAGAAGGAACCCCTCCAGCATTGTCAGTTTAGGCAGTTAACCCAAGATGAATGGGTCTGAAAACGAGTACATCTCATGGAAATTTGTGAGGAGAGGAAAACATGGTCACACCCCAAACTAAAATAAATGATTTCAAACTGGTTGAGTGACGATCTGAGTGAAGTGAATACAGACCCGTAATTGTCTGAAAACCTGTGAAAAGATATATGAGAGGGCTAATTTATAACACTGTTAATTGTTAAAATGAATTTTATTAATATAGGCATGCATATTGGTTGGCATCAGAGACATGGATCTTAAACTTAGTGTTGCATTGCTTTAGAAGTTACTTTGTATGCATGTTAAAGCTCATTTCATCAGTGTCAACAGTTGAGTGAGGCAAACTACACCATCACCATAAATCTCTTCATTATATTCTGATAAACCATGTAAAAACAACCTAAAACTAAAAGAGCAATGAACAAAAGCTCTACCACTTTGACGTACTATTTTTTGCATTTGCTTGCGGTTTAGATTTCTCCCAAGAAACTTTTGCGCTCCCTCTATTCGTTTTTTGTTCACTTGCAGAACTATTACAAGTGAATGCACAGTTTCTCAGGGAACATGTTTATACAAAAAAAAAAAAAAAAAAGCATTGTCCAAAGTTGTCAACTGAACAAAGTTTATCTTCAGGACCAGCGGTTTCAACTTTCATCCATAAGTTTGTTACAGAGTTGGTCTTTGCTCTTTCATACTAGAAGGCCTATATGGTGAACATTCAGGTTGATGTCAGAGTTCTGTTTGTTTGAATAATGTTAATGCTGCTTTCTGAACTCAGGTTTGCACCGTAGGACCGAAGCTGAGAGCATAAGTAAGATATGGTCTGAATTTGTTTACAATGTGTGGTGGAGGAGAACAAAGTCTGCAACAGATGTTGGGTGCATCTTAAATGGAAGGCTGCATATATCGACTGTAGGTTGCCACATCATAAACCTCCATCAAAGGACATCTAAATTTGAAGGTTACTTAGTAGGCAGTCTTCATTTTGCATTCTTAATTCAGCCTGTTTTAAAGGATGCATCAGGTGTATTTTTCGTGTCTTTCAATCCACAATTCACAACAACAACAACAAAAAAGCTGAAAATGATTTGACACTTAGCTTATTCAGTTTCATTATATTATGCAAGACCAAAAATAAATAAATGAATTAATTAATTAATAAAATTGGCATGAAGTAAATGAATCACATAATGCTAAACTGCTTAATGTAAACAACTAGTAGACCATTGGTTGTCATTACCTGTACTGCATTAACAGAAAGATACAGTTCATGTAAAACATTTCAATATAAAGTGTCTTCAAATTATAATTTAAGTAGCCTATTCCCGCTCCCTGACCGCGGGGGAGAAAACATAAACGTAGACATTTGCACTTACTAGACACTAGAACGTCTTATTCTAGCGTTTAATGCTGAGCAGGACTTTAGCCTTGAAGCCTCAGAAGGACTGGTCTATGAAGAACGTGTCATCACGAGCATCCAGCTTTCAGTTTGACAAGCACCCATATTATTTTTCTTTCTGTTGGTGGCGGTAATGCACCTGCAACCGCGAATGAACATAAGAAGAAGAAGAAGCAGAAGAAGAAGAAGAAGAAGAAACAGTCTCCACGCACTGTGCCCTTATTCACTCGCTTAGCAGCGGTGAATCTTCTGAGGTGAGGAGAGCTTTTATTTATACAATCATAAAAACACAATATGAGTAACATTTTCGAAGCCATTTGTGTACTGTTTTCTTCGGATATAGCGCCATTCGTGGGTCTTTTCTGGTGTCTGCTGACTATATAAACATAGGGGGTATAAACAATTGGGAGGAATGTTAAGACCTGCAGTGATTCGAATTATTGTTTGGATGTTTGATTTTATTCCCGTTTTTCTCGTATTCCCTTTTTTTAAATTAACTTTTGCAAAATAAATGTATTTAAGTTAGGTACTTTACATCCTTAAAATTAATGTATTGTAAGGGTTGATTCTAAAATACTTTATATTGAGCCTGTGTGAGGACTTTTTAAATTTATTACAAGAGGTGGGTAGTTGACAGATATGCAGTAAAACAACAACACATATTTATGTGTGAAGTCTGATGTTTGAGAAAATATAATGGGCCACTAAATTCGTCAATTCTTTCACTGTGCTATTAATTTGTCATGGTGTGACATTAAAATTGAGTTTTAAAAGAGAATTATATTCACTGTTAGACACTTACATTTCATAAAGTGTTATTTATTTAATATTAAATTATGAATAACATTATTTGTTACCCATGACTTGTTGGACATTTTGAAAACAAACTTTGACAACGAAACAAACTTTGCTGTCATCCTTTTGCCATTTTAAGGTGAGTGATGATTATATCCCCTAAAGCAATTCTTTAAAGCTGTTTTTTTTTTTAAAGATATTTGAAAAACAAACCTGTGGTTCTTTTATGTGTGTCACATCATATGACGTTACGTCACACTAAAGGACAGAAATGGTAGTTATTGCTTTAAAGAAAAAGTGAGAAGTATTTTTATTTAACTTTGAATGTCAAAGATGAAAGAAAATTAAATTTTGATGCAAACAATATCAAAATGTTTAAACTAAATTAAAAATATTATTATCAATAAAATTAATTAATTCAGTCACTCAGTCAATTAGTATGTTACTGAAACTCTTCTATATATATATATATATATATATGTACACACACACATACATAAAATGTAGGAGTTTCTATGCTTTTAGAAATATATGGATGAAAAAATATGATTGCCATTTACTAAATATAGACACATGTAAAATTATGTCTGAGGTATTTATTAACATTTTTATGTTTTTCTTTTTAATTTCTAAAAGTTGTAATTCATTAAACCATGCTTGAGACAAAGTGAAAGGATGTTAGAGAAACATTATTAATTTTCAATTGTCATAACAAGGTTATGTGAAGAAAGCTAATACTAATAAATAGTTAATTTAAAATTAGTTAATTAAAAAAGATTTAGCTAAATAAATTAGCCTAAATGTTCAAGATATTAAGTCAAAGTTATGGCACTATTAGTCTCGCGTAACCAGACCTACAGACTGACGGCAGAACGTCTGGGAACCATGGCCTCTTTGAATGGCCAATGACTGCCCAAGAGGCCATATGACTGACAGATAAGCAACCAATCATGACTCGTCGTATTTTAAAAGACGTATTTTAAAGAATCTGTGCTGTAAACTTTACATGTTTCACGTACAGGGATTTTCCTGCATAGAGAAATGTGAAGCGGTCGTCTCTGTCAAATTTTGTCCTGCTTCTGGCTGTCGACAAACTCAAACAGACAGTCGCGTGCAGTTTCACTTCACAGCATCCATTAGGGCTGCACGATTAATCAAATGCGATTGTCATGTCATGTGCATCTTGTCAGTAAAGCCAGTTCTGTGATCAGTAGTAAATCTCCATTATGTGCTTTCAGATGGAGCAACTTTTACAACACAGAGCCGTAGTTCACTGACAAACTATTAGGGCTGCATGATAAATCGAAATGTAATCGCAATCGAGATTAGGCAAAAGCTGCGATTGTGATGCGCATCTTGTCAGTGAAGCACAGTTCTGTGATCAGTAGTAAATCTCGATCCGAAGGCCAGAGGGTGCTCTCGTGCTGAAACTCCAAATACACCCCGCAGAAGGAATCGAGGAAATGTAGCTGAATAAACAGAAGATTTAACTGCTTTCATTGATTCAATATGACTAATGAACAAACGACTTCAACAATATATGGTTTATCTAAGTTTGTCTTATTATAATGTTCATTATATGGCGTTATTTTAATGACAAATGTCGAGAGCGCATTATTGTAGCGCGAAAGCACATTAATACAATGCGCGAGCGCGGATCTCTCCGCTCGCGCGCGGATTTCCTTTGCTCTCGCACAAAACCGGACGCGTGCGCTCAGATAGACACTGCTCAAAAAAAAAAATCAAGGAAAGGCCCTGCACAAATCTGTTTTGAGACTACTTTTTAAAAGTGCATAATTATAACCTTTGACAATGTTTAATTCAGGTGCGAAAGGAATTAATATCTATAGCGCATGAGCACAGAGAGATTTGAGAGTGCACAGGACACAGTTTGAGTGAGAGGAGACATGTTTTAAGTGCGCGCACTCTCTCCGGGCGAGAGCAGCGTCTATCTGAGCGCACGCGTCCGGTTTTGTGCGAGAGCAAAGGAAATCCACGCTCGCGCATTGTATTAATGTGCTTTCGCACTACAATAATGCGCTCTCGACATTTGTCATTAAAATAACGCCATATCATTATAATAAAGTATATAGTAATGCAATGCTAATCGACATAACACTCGACTGACGTTATGAGTGAGATTGGAGTAAAAACGTGATTAAATGTGATATTTTCACTGGTCAGATGGAGCAGCATTTACTATACAGACAGAGCTGTAGTTCACTGAGAAGTTACACAAACAGCTTTCATAATCGAAGATCGATTTCTTCGATTTCATAATCGCATGATTAAATCGTCTGCTTTTTTTTTTTGTCAGTGAACTACGGCTCTGTGTAATAAATGTTGCTCCATCTTAAAGCAGGTGATGGAGATTTACTACTAATCACAGAACCAGCTTTACTGACAAGATGTGCATGACAATCACATTCGATTAATCGTGCAGCCCTACAAGCTATGCAAAACTGCGTTCATAATTGCAGACCGATTTAATCGTGCGATTATGAAAGGAAGAAATCGTTCTGCGATTATAAAAGATGTTTGCGTAGCTTGTCAGTGAACTATGGCTCTGTGTAGTAAATGCTACTCCATCTGAAAGCAGTGAAAATACCACATTTATTAACATGTTTTTACTCCAAACTCACTCATAACGTCAATCGAGTGTTTGAAATAAACCCCTCTGTGAGATGATGTGGCTTCTTACACAGAATAAGGCATGCAACATATTTCATAGTATTCTAAGCACCGTAGGGCTGCACGATATATCGTTTCAGCATCGATATTGTGATGTGCGCATCCGCCATAGTCACATCGCGGGATGTGCAATGTTTAGTATACTGATCGTTATATTTATACTGATTGTTTTCTTTGAACATACAGACATATGTCTACACCGGACGTGACACGCCCCGCGCCGCAACAGCTAAAGTCTGTCTACACTAGTTCTTCATGAAACTCGGCAGCAGTTTACTGTCGGGGATTTCTCGTGTCGTGCCACACCGCATCTAGTGTAGACAGCATTATAATGGGTTCTATAGTATTTTGTTGCTTCGCGCTGCGCTGCTCGTGTCTGGTTTACGCAGATGCAGCACGCGAACACCGAATTCCGTTCACTTCCGCGTCTGTTTGTGCCTGAAATGACACATACGCGCGAAATTGTCAAAATGCATATCTCTGCAAGTATCCTTGTAAACACAGTTGCTTATGGTTTAGGTAAAGGAAAGGTAAACAGTGACAAAGAAAATGGATGTGTAACAGTATATTGGTTCACAGCAGTTTAATGTTCCTGAAGCTTTCTGTGTCATGAATGTTAATCAAACAACAAAACAGAGAAAAATCACTTTTGTAACTTTAACATATTTATTAGATTTAATTTATACAGTGAAGACTATGTAGTGTTATTTTTCATTGGATTATTAAGTTTCTGTACCTGAATACTATTAGACTTACCTGAAAAATATAAAGCACTGTTTATTTCCTTTGTATCTTTGTTCTATTATATTTATCTATGCTTGTAATTCATTTATTTTCTATGCTGATTTACTCACCTACAAAATCACCCCAATCGTTGATAATTTTTTTCCCCAAATAGAGCTATTCAAGTCATCTAGTTTTTTGTCTTCATATCGCAATATATATCGCACAAAAACAAAATATCGCAGTGTGAGTTTTTTTTCCAATATCATGCAGTCCTACTAAGCAGTGATAAAGGCTATGTCGATTAGCATTGCATTATGATATACTTTATTATGATGAAAATTATAATAAGACGAACTCGGATAAACCATATATTGTTTTAGTCGTGTGTTTATTAGTCACGTTGAATCAATGAAAGCAGTTAAATCTTCTGTTTATTCAGCAACCGCTATAGGGATTTCCTGGATTTCTTGTGCAGGGCGTATTTGGAGTTTCAGCACGAAAGCGCCCTCTGACCTTCGGATGAAGATTTACTACTGATCACAGAACCGTGCTTCACTGAAAGATGCGCATGACAATCGCAGCTTTTGCCTAATTGCAATTGCAATTTCATTTTGATTAATTGTGCAGCCCTAGCGTCCATTAGGGCTTTTAGTCCAAAAGTGCACATACTTGGAGAAATATTGACTCATTTACTTAATATTAGAGATTTTGGGTATTTTCATAACAATAGAGAGTGTTTACATGAGAAATGCTAAGCAGTTAGAGCGATTAGCTGGATACTAAAGGCCACAAATAAAATATTTCAACATTGTATGACCACATTAGATTGCAACCATAAGTTATTACTAGTGTTGTCAAAATTAGCTCATTAACGCAGGCGATTCATTTTTTCAGTTTAACGCGTTAAAAATATTTAACGCCGTTAATGCAGGGGTTGGTCACTGCACTCACAGCTGTTGTTTCTGTCTCTTTTTTTCCTTGAGAAAAAATACAGTTATTTAGTCGCAAAACATCTTTACGAGCACATCAAATGGGAGACATTTCAGACACGCACTCCAACTTAACTTCAGCACCAGGCACGAGTCAAACAAGCGCGGAAACAGTACTGTGCTCACAGCATGTGCCACCGCACGCTGTAGCCTGTATCATTTCATATCAAAGCGCGAAATAAACTGTGCATGCAATGTTGTGGTCAGTTAAGTTATGAAGTTACCAAAAAGGCGATTAAAGCTGCCTTAAAACTGTGAATGCATGTAATATATCATGCATGCACATAGAGCAGCCAGCACCCTCATCTAAGACTCGACTCAACTCGTCAGTTCATTAGTAGAGACTTTAAGACCTGTAGTGGGTCAGAAAAGGTAAAGAGAATTGAGTGAAAATACAATGCGTGTCAGATCTGCATCATGTTCAGCAGCGACAGCTCTTAAAGAAATAGCAGTCAAAACAACCTAATAACCAGCTGCTGTGATGTCTGTTAATCAAAGGCGGGAAAAAGAGGAAATCAATAACTTTTATAGCTTTAATTAAGGATTCATCTATATTTAATTTAGAATTTAGTGTTTGATAACTTCAGTTTCAATTCTGCTGAAGGGCACAGGTAAATATGACATTTATTATAATGGGTTTATGTGAAGATTGTTTTAAATGAACTTAAATTAAAGTTATTTTTTAAAGTCTAATAAATGTTAAAATTGATAGCTCTCAATTATACTGTAATGTTGAATGGCTAGTCAATAGTTAAAAATTAGGAGGGAAAACAATTTTATAGAGACATCAGTAGTATCGGTATCAGAGACTGGCCTTCATTCATAAAAAAAGATTCCATTAAACAAATATACTTTGTTGTTTGTACATTAATTTGAAGATTGAATGTGAAATTATTGCAATATAAAAGTGTATTTTTAAAACTTTAATGTTAGGTGGGATTAATCGCGATTCATTTCAGAAAAAAAATAAAAACAATTTTTTTTTATTTTTATCGATTTACAGCACTAGTTATTACACACACTTGATGGTGGTTTAAAGTGAATTTTGAGTAAAAGCATAGTGTGAATCTCATAAATTGTCTAATGTAGCATGATGCTAATTGTAGCTCTAATGCATCAGTTACCCTGCTTTCACTATATTTTATGAAGTAAGAAAATGTTTTGTTTGGGCCAGGAGACATTGTTACCAGTGTTTTATTTATTTATTTATTTATTTTTTGACAACACTACTACACTGAGGCAAAGGGATAAGAACACTTCTCTCGCAAGGTTCACCTGTCTTCGAATGCTGCGTTCAAGTCCTCCTGGGACGTTCGTACTTACGAGTTGACAAGTCGTAATTACGACGTCAGGTGCGTTCAAGTCAGTTTAGTCGGCACAAGATGGCGGTGTACCTTCTTTTAATAAATTACAAGAAAATACAACAGGGTCTACATTTTTTTACTTGGATTTCAGATGCTTAACAAGAACATGACCAATTTAAATTTATAGGACAACTAAACTATCAATTTAAACAAAAATTTACCGTCAACTACAGACGTTGCATCCATCGATTTCTGCCATGTTTCTCATTGACACGCCCCCAACTCGGAAACTCGGGGCTTAAAGAAAATTTCAAGTTTCCCACTCGTAATAACGACTTTGTGGTGGCGTTCATGTGCATTCAACTCGTAAATACGATCTATCCGACATGACTTGAACGCACCATAAAAAACAACTGTCTCAGCTCCTGCAGCCTTATTCTCACTCAAATTCAAGACCAAACCTATTTTCCTTTTGATAGAGGGCAGTGCTAACATGGGAGGACCAATGCTTCCAGACAAATAAAAAAAAACATTTGTTTTACAGGAAAATGAGTTTTGCAAAACTTTCTTCCTACTGACAGCATGTCATTATAACTGTGAAATGTTGTCATGATATTATGAATTATCAGTAAATCTTTGTTGCCCCCCTCCCTGAGGGCCTCTGTTACTTTGTTCCACTGTTACCCCTTGTTCCGACGCCCCTGACTTTGATGAATGTTTATTATGATTATGGTAAGAGACTATATGAGAGAGCAGAAGTTGTAACAAATGTTACGTATGCATAAACGAAACAAACATTTGTCAAATGCAGAATTTGTTCATTGTCCAGAAGTAATGATAAAAAAAATAAAATGCACTTCATGTTACTTTAGATTTGAGAATAATAAAGATGGAGTGAAGTTAAATTATTTGGCTATTAAACTTCTCCATCTTTTTTCAGTGGGAGGCGGTAAAGCACCTAAAGCTGGTCTGCCAACTGCCAATAAACAGAAGAGAATAAGACGACGTCACCACTAGCGCCCTCACACTCACTTTTTCTCAGCGTTGAGTCTTCTGAGGTAAGTTGAGCTGTTCAATCACTGTGTTTCGTATTGTATTTCTACAATCCAAACACGACTATTTAAGTAACATGTTTGAGGTCATTTCTTTATTGTTTTCCCTTCGAGTAAACCACCATTTGTGTCTTTTCTGGCATCTGCTCACTGAAACAACAGTGTGAGGATCTAATGTTAAATTCACTAATGAGCGTCTTTGTGTTTTTGTGCTGGTATGAATTATAGTTTCGGTGTTTGGAATGATAATATGACTTTCAAACCTGGATTTGGGAATTTCATATTTTATTATTTTGCGTTTGACATGTACGTTTGTGTAATAAGTCAGTTTTAGTTACTTTACGTTGTTAAAGTAAAATATGTATTGGAAGGGTTAGTGCTAAAATATTTCATATTGAGTCTGCAAATTAAATAAGACTTTTTAAATCCATCACAAGCTGGAAACATTAAAATAACGCCCTGTCAATGCTCTTTTGTGTGAACTACTTGTGAATGTTATTAGAAAAGCGAGCTATATTCATAATGATATATTACTACTATATGGACGATGTTTAGCTTAAATATTGTACTGTACTATTTTTACAACTACTGTAAAGATGGGTGCCATTTGTATTTGTTTTGATGTTTTATTGATGTCTTACTCATCTCAGTTTGTGAGGAATAATAGTTTAACAGTATAATAATAGGAATTTTAAACACTTTTGGCATATATTTCCTGTCTCAAATAGTCTGTTTCTACCACAAACACTTAAAGGGATATTTCACCCAAAAATGAAATTACCTGATGACTTTTTATATTTAATTTTAGACCTGGTGGAGGAGAAAGAGGAAGGTAAATAACCAAATTAGGTGGAAGAGAAACATCATCATGTCAAAACTGAAGAAATCGTTTCGTTGCTCACTGAAAAGAAGAGCCAAAGAATCTTTCACCTGCCCTCGGTGTGGAAAGAGTTTCCCATCCAAAAAAAGTCTTAAACCTCACATGAAAATCCACACTGGAGAGAAACCGCACACATGTGATCAGTGCAGGAAGAGTTTTGCACGAGCAAACGCGCTTAAATTACATCTGCATTCTCATTCTGGAGAAAGACCGTTTAACTCTGATCAATGCGGCAAAAAAAATCTTAGGCCAGAAAACCTGAAGAGGCACCTGAAAGTTCATACAAAGAAGAAGCTTCACGTGTGTTCTCTGTGTGGAAAGAGTTTTACTCGGCTGGATAATTTAAAATTACACTGGAAAAGACACAACGGTGTGAAGGATCACATGTGCTTTGATTGTGGGAGGAGCTTTACTAGATCTGATGCATTGAAAGGGCACCAAAGAGTTCACACTGGAGAAAAACCTTACAAGTGTTCACACTGTGACAAGAGATTCAGTCAGACTGGGACTCTGAAAATACATGTGAGGACCCACACTGGAGAGAAGCCTTACAAATGTGATCAATGTGGTACATTTTTTACACAAAAAGGAAGCTTTAATGATCACCTGAAAATCCACACTGGAGAGAAGCCGCACACATGTGATCAGTGCGGGAAGAGTTTTGCACAAACAAAAACTCTTAAATTACATCTGCGTTCTCATTCTGGAGAAAGACCATATAACTGTGATCAGTGTGGCAAAAAATTTCTTAGGGCACAAAACCTGAAGAGGCACCTGAATGTTCATACAAAGCAGAAACCTTGCATTTGTTTGTGTGGAAAGAGTTTTTCTCGAATGGATTATTTAAAATTACACCAGAGAAGTCACAGCGGTGCAAAGGATCATATGTGCTTTGATTGTGGAAACACTTATACAACAGCAGCTGTGTTGAATCGGCACCAGAGAATTCACACTGGAGAAAAACCTTACAAGTGTTCACACTGTGACATGAGATTCAGTCAGACTGGAAATCTGAAGAATCATGAGATGATCCACACTGGAGAGAAGCCGCACATGTGTGATCAGTGCGGGAAGAGTTTTACACTAAAAGGAGCCCTTAAGTCACACATGAAAATCCACACTGGAGAGAAACCATACTCATGTGATCAGTGCGGGAAGAGTTTCGCACATGCATACACTCTTAAAATACATCTGCGTTCTCACTCTGGAGAAAGACCATATAACTGTGATCAATGTGGTAAAAAATTTCCTAGGGCAGAACACCTGAAGGTCCACCTGAAAGTCCATACAAAGGAGAAGCCTTACATGTGTTCTTCATGTGGAAAGAGTTTTAGTCAGCTGGGTAATTTAAAAATTCACCAGAAAAGACACAGTGGTGTGAAGGATCACATGTGCTTTGAATGTGGGAAGACCTTTACTGCAGCTGTGACATTGAGAAAGCACCAGAGATTTCACACTGGAGAAAAACACATGAGAAGGCCCAAAGTGGAGAGAAGCCTTTTACATGTGATCAGTGTGGGAAAAGTTTCACTCAGTTAGGATCGCTACACCGTCATACTAAAAACAGCTGTCTGAAATTAAAGTAGTTCAAGCTCATTTAAAGTGTGTTGCTACGTCCTCACCAAATATGACCCAATAACACATTGAGTAATAAAAGCTCGTTTTCATATAAATCTGTCCCAACCAGCCTCATTAAAACATCATTAGTATATAAGATGTTACAGTGAACAAAGTTAATCTTTAAAACCAGCTTCAAGAAATATTTATAAAAATGTTTTCTGCAGGAAAGCTGATGTTTTTTTTTGGTTTGGACTAAAGCTGAATGTAATTATTGTGGACAGAGTTTCACATGAACATAATGTCTGAAAACTCATCTGTATTTTCTCTCTGGTCTTTCATCAGATTTTTGTAGTCGCTTAAGCAACTAATTTATTAAATCAATTTCTTATTTTATTATCAACTTTTGATTGTTTATTTTTTTATTGCTAGCTGATTCTTCTTTCATCGAAAACAGTCTCGTAATATTTGTATTTGAAAGCCATGAAGCACCACGATTGTTTTTTGAGCTTTTAACCCAGGGGTATATGCCCCCCCCCCAATCAGCACTGACCCCCACCTCTTGCGGCGATGATGTCATCGACGCTATCCTGCACATAAGTCTTCTTAGGTGAGCTGAGCAATTCACAAAGTTTCATATATTTACCATAAAATACAGTTTAACTAACATTTTCAGCATCATTGCTTTAATGTTTTCTGGTGTCTGATGATTGAAAAAAACAAGGTGAAAATGTGTCATCATTGCCAGTTTCACATTGAAAAGAGAAAGAATTTAATAATCTTAATTTCTTTATTGATAGTTATTAGAAAATTGAACCACATTTCATAAGAAAATATTATGCTGTTGTATGGTAATTGTAGCATTTAATAAAACTGTTTTCGATGATGGTGGTTTTTTGCTGATGATCCTGCGTAAGGTTTGTTTAAGGATTGAGAGTATTAACAGAGCTGCTAAAAAGCTTCGATAGTTCCTGTTTTTACCTCATTGATTATGCTGATGTGTTTTAATCACCTGTAATCTGCCACTTTAAAGGGGTCATATGACGTTGCTAAAAAGAACATTATTTTGTGTATTTGGTGTAATGCAATGTGTTTATGCGTGTCACGAATCCGGTCCGTGGTCTACCGTCTGCTCGCCACCAGAGGTCGCCTTCTGATTACATTGACTCTCACACCACACAAACTGTTGCACGTCACCCTGGACTACATTTCCCATGCTCCATTGCACTGATTGGACTCACCTGCAGCCAATCACACACACTATATAACAACCACTCAAATCCTTCTCTAATCGCAGAGTATTGTCTGCGTTTACCACTCTCCTAGTGATAGCAACTTTACGGAGCCATTCAGTGTTTCCGGAGTTTAGTTCCAGTCAGTCCTGTTAGTTTCCTGGTTAACCTGTGTCTTGATTCTAGCCTGGTTTACCTCATCCTGTCTGATCTCTGCCTGCCCTGGAATTATCGCCTGTCTGTTGGATTACCCGTTTGCCTTGCCCCCTGGATCATGTTCGCCGCCAATCGACCCCTGTCTGTTTACTGGACTGCTCGTATGTCTTGCCTGTACCATACCTGTTTGCTGGTGTTCGACCCTGCCTGTGTTTTGACCATGTATATGAATAAAAGCTTGCATATGGATCAGCACGCCTCTCGTCTTGTTCGCCCTGTTACAATGCGGTTTAAGGTTCAAAAAACACATTATTTTCCACATAATGCACATAATCGAAACACGTTGATTTTTACAAAGCTCATCGTTCTGAAAAGCGAGGTGTACGCTGATTGGCCAGCTATCCAGTGCGTTGTGATTGGCCGAATGCCTCAAGCGTGTGATGGAAATGTTACGCCCCTTACCATACTGTGATGCTGTGTCCCAGTGCGACAAGACAAAAACAATAAAACCCATTATAAACGAGGCATTTGTTGCATCCTGTGGGGACATAATTACTGATTATAATGACTTATACTGTCTTTTTACGCATTGCG
>NW_015549631.1:115566-123813 GCF_001515605.1 Sinocyclocheilus anshuiensis | reverse complement strand
TTGCGTTGCGTATCGCGCTGCGTAAACATAAAACCATGTCTGCATTTGTGATCGGAGAAACGACAAACAACAAGCACTACTCTACACTGCTTAAAACTCGTGTTTGAATCATCAGTGGCAAATTATTTAAATATGTAAACGTACTTACAGAGTGTGAGTCAGAAGCACCAGACTGTCCTTGCAAAGTTGGAACTACCCCACTTTATAGAAGCAGACATTGCATTGTCTGCAAAGCATTGTAGGCTACTCTCACAGGAAACAGTCCTCGTCCTCCGCAAAATGCACTGCACACATCTGAATGTTTGGGTTGAACTGTTCTGGAACAGTGTTGTAAATACAACTTAACCACTGATTTCTAGTTGTGTCCTCTTTTGGAAGGCCAAACAAAGTAGTTTCGCTTTCACAACGAAACACACAGTATCTCCACGACATGGCGGCGGCAACAGCGACAATACAAGTTACGCCTTCTTTCTTTGTGTGAACGTTTGGGCGGCGTTATGCAAATCTTCCCACATTGTGATGTAGATATGTTGGGGCGTGTTAGAACGAACCGTTTTAGGTAGGTGTGGCTGACTCTTAACTTTTATAAAGAATATCTCTTTGGATTTGAGACTTTATTCTTTGCAACTTTACAGATCTTCTTTATGCACCAAGAGCTTGTAACACTGCAAAGAGAAAGGAAAAATTGAAATCGCATCATATGACCCCTTTAAGCTCATTTTTATTTGTCATCAGAATGAAACAAACCACACCATTGATATAAATCAGCATTTCATTATATTTTGTGATAAACCGTGTTTCATTAAAAAAAAAAAAAAGATAAAAACAGTGGACAAAAACTGGTAAGACTAGGTAAGTGAAGTTTAGTTAAAGTGACGTGTTATTTGTTTTACAAATCATTTCAGATTTTTTTATTTATTTCCTAATTTAAAAAAAAATGTGGATTATTTTTATTGTGGTTATGTATAATATTTTTCTATATTGCTTTGTCCATATGTCCATACTGAAGATCAAAGAATGAAAATATATAAAATCATCTTAAAATTGGGAAAAAATCATTATAAACTTTTAGAAAATAAAACCTCAGATAAACAACAACACATGACATATCAACCCGTATCATTTATTTAACAAAAATAAAGCCAATATGTAAATGAGCTTCCACTGTCCTTAAAAACATCTACTCTAGGGTCATTTCAGAGGATGTTAAAAACGCATTTATTTTCTTTAGCTTTTCATAATGTGTTGTATAATTGTATGTATTTGGGTTTGATGTTTTTCTTCTTCTTTTTTTTTCATGTATACAGCACTTTGGGGCCCGGTGTGGTTTTTGAAAGTGCTTTAGAAATAAAGTTGAGTTGAGTTGAGGTCACCCATTTTGGCTGAGTACTGAGTTTGTACAGCGGGACATTAAATTATTTTGATCCGTAAACAAAAACTTCTAGCTTAACATCACTTTCTCTTCAGTTAGGCATGCCAAATCCCTCCGAGATCATATTTACTCTCATAGCTGTAATAATTTTAAGTAATAATTCAATAAAGAGATCGATAAACGAACGAGTCAGTCAGTAAAACGGAATGACCGTTATTTTTTCCAATTCCGCGAGCGCGCAGCTGTCTGTGGAAGGCGCCGTTAACATATTACACCTCTTTTGCGTGCTCCAGTTCAGACAGCTCAAATGTAGACGTGTGGCAAGCACCACAAATAGAGAGCGATACGCACGCGGTGCCACGCGCTCATTTTTTTCCGTGCGCGTCTGCGCTACAGCGAGATGAAAACATCTCAACTTTTCAGAATGCCGCAAGTACAACTTCAATATAAAGCAGCAGGGTGGTCTTGTTTTTACTCATAGCTGACCTTGACAGATTGAAGAAATGATCCTGAAAAAGATTTCAATGTCAAAAAATGTGAATCTGTTACGCAAAACGTATGTAACCGGCATGGACCAATCCCTGGTGAAAAAAACAGCATATGCTGGTTAGGTAGGTTTTGAAGCTTGGATGCTGGTTTAAGCTGGTCATGAGCTGGTCATAAGCTGGTCCTGAGCTGGAGGGACCAGCTCAAACCAGCATCTAAGCTTCAAAACCTACCTAACCAGCATATGCTGTTTTTTTTTTAAACAGGGATGGCAGTTTGAAGGGGTTTAACAGCCATTGCAAACTTTTGGAACAACCGAAATAAACTCCAAACAAACTTTTTGTCCAGATTTCAGAATGACATAATTTGTTTGTTCATCAGTTTCACATATCAAAATATATCAGGGCCTTAACACATTTAAGTGAGACAGTTGTCTGATATTTCATTTTAACTTGTTCTTTGTTTGTAAATCAAGAGAGAAATTTGTCTCCAAAACTTTGTGTCCATGAACTTATCAATTAATCTTGTTAGGCTACTTATTTTATCAACAACTTTGTCTTTTTTACTGACAAAGAATGTGCTTGTACCAATAATAATTTCATAACTTTTGTTATCTGAGCAATGATTACATATATCATGACTACCTTTGGGGCTTTCTGTGTTTTAAATATTTTAAATGCCTAATAAATTATATTTTACCCCCAAACACAACTGAGATTGAATGAGGTGTCTGGGATTGCAGTGGAATTGTCTGCCTACATTTTTAACTGTTTTAATCTTGATATCCAGTATCACAGACCCAGTAGTTTCTGAGGCTATGGCAAGAGTACTGTAAATGAAGAATTATTTATCAATCGTCTTGTGATCGCTGCTGATCACATTTGGTTTCAGTTAAGGTGCATAGCAATATTAATCTAACAGAGGAAGCGAGGAAAAATAGAGAATCAGTTAGAAGAGAAAATCCTGAAGTATTAGAGAAATGCAGCACAACGCTCATAAAATATTCCCAAGCTATTGCTTGGCAAAGAAGAGGATATGCAATGCATGATTAAATATCTATCTGATGATGCTCAGAACTGAGGTGACACTGACCTCTGCTGGTGAAAATTAGTTATTGGTTGTGGTTATGACATGACAAGTCTGCAATATTATCGGATATTTAAAAAGCTGGAGCATAAACATTAGGCTGATGTATAAAATGGGGAGAAATCATTGTGACATTTGATATTTTGATCGTTTTATGTAGTAAACTTATTATTTAGTATCTACAAAATGCTTAAAATACCTATAATGGTTCTCTCCTAATTAGGATGCAAGAATTCTAAAAATAGTAGTTTATCTGGCCAGGGAAACTTGTTAGATACAGCACAATGCATGTGGACTGCAGCAACAAGTTTTGGAGCTATTTGTTCCACCATAAGATTTTTTGAGCTGTATATATAGCTGAATTTCACAGTCAACTAAATGCAATAAATATGCCAATCCCCATAGTGTGTTCTTTGGAGGGTGCTTAATAACATTCCGGTGGTTTGGGGTTAACTAGGGTAACCACTGAAAAGTTATCGAAACTTTAAGGTGCAGCTGGGATCATGTAGGACCTTTAGCACCTCATACGTGGAAAGCGCCATGTCATACAAACACAGCCAAGTTTTCCTAAAAATTAAAATTGCCAAGTTCGTTTGAGGTTTAATGCTTAGCAGTAGTATTTGCACTTAGTGTAAAAAGCATATCACTAAAAAAATGCTGCTATTTGCACTTAGTGTAAATAGCCTCTATCACTATTTACACTTAGTGCAAATAGCCGCTGCCTAATAAAGATGTAAATAATAATAGCATAAAAATAATGAAAGAAAAAGAAACCGAGAACCTGTATGCAAATTAGAAAAAACAATTAACAATACAATTTGTTCACAGTATGAAGATGCAGTGCAAGTAACAAAGTGACCATTTTGAAGTGTCAAGTAGTGACAAGTGTCAGTGTAAAGTCTAGTGTTTAAATTGTCCATGATCAGTCTAATGCGTTATGAGGTGAGCATATGATTTTCCAGCAGGTAAAGTGCAGAGTGCCATTGAACAGGCTGAATTTACCCTGATGATACAGGTGGAAGTGGGTTTTGACTATTTATCAGTCTAATGGCCTGGGTATATAAACTGTTCTGGAGTCTGGATGTTCTGGCCGCAGTGCTCCAGCACCACTTGCCAGACTTCATTAGGGTGAAGAAATTGTGGATTGGATGGGTGGTATCCTTGATGATGTTGCAAGCCCATTTGCAGATCCTTTTATTGTAGATGTCCTGCAGTGAGGGGAGATCTGTGCCTGTGACTTCGCAGGCCAGCTTTATCACCCTCTGTAGTGCCTTTCTGTCATGTGTTGTGCTGTTGCCGAACCACACCGCAAGGCAGCAAGTTAGCACACTCTCCACAGTGCATCTGTAGAAGTTATGGAGTATTTGTGATGACATGCCAAACTCCCTTAGTCTCCTCAGGAAGTACATTCTTTGATTGGCCTTCATTACTAGTTTGACTGTGTTCTTTGTCCACTTGAGGTCCTCACAGATGTGTAGACCAAGGAACTTATATCTGCCCACTCTCTCAGCCTCAGTATCTCTGATCAGTAGAGGCTGACAGACACGCTCACTCCTCCTCATGTCCACAACCATCTCCTTGGTCTTGCTGATGTTCAGTGTGAGATTGTTAGCCTCACATCATGTGACCAGTTCAGATACTTCTTTCCGGTATGCGCTTTCTCATCATTGTATGCAATAAGACCAATGACTGTGGTGTCATCTGCAAATTTTATGATGATGTTGTTGGGATGGGTAGCAACACAGTCATGCATGCGTCTACAGCATCGGGCTGAGTGCACAGACCTGAGGAGTGCCTGTGTTCATAATGATGGTGCTGGAGGAGTGTTTTCTGAGGCGGGAATGTTGAGATCTACTGGCGAGGAAGCTCAGTATCCAGTTACACAGCGCAGAAGGCAGGTCCAGGCTATACAGCTTGTTTATGAGTTTTGAGAAGATGATAGTGTTGAATTCCAAACTGTAATTAAGGAAAAGCAGTCTGGCATAGCTGTCTTTATTTTCCAGGTGAGTTAGAATTTTGTGAAGGGCAAATGAAATGGCATCCTCTGTTGATCTATTAGTCCTGTACACTGCTTAGAATATGTTTCTTGATGAGACTCTCAAAACACTTCATGAGGACCAGTGTGAGAGCCACTGGTCTGTAGTCATTCAGACTTGAAACTATGTTTTTTTTTTGGGACAGGGATGATAGTGGTGGACTTGAAACAGATGGGCACTGTAGCCATTGTGAGGCAAAGACTGAAGATATCAGTGGTTAAATTGGTCAGCTCTGAAGCACAGAGCCTTAATACACGTCCTAAGATGTTATCTGGACCTGCTGCCTTGCATGTGTTCACTTTACTCAGTGACTTATAAACCTGTGTGGGGGTTAGCATCAGTGCCCGTTCCCCCTCATCAGGAGACACTTCCAGTGTTGTTCAGGGATCTGTATTCAGGGCTTCAAAACGTGCAGAAAAGAGGTTGAGCTCATCGGGCAGAGCTATTTGCAGATGACCAGTCTTTGTAGTCTGTGATGTGTGTTAGGCCTTGCCACATTTTCCTGGAGTCATGTGCAGCATCGGACTGTAGGATGCTTTGGCAGATTTAATGCTTTGGTGAACATCATATCTTGACTTTTTGAAGGCTTCAGAGTCCCCAGATTTAAATGCTGAGCGAGCACGTAAAATGTGCAAATGGTCTTTTGTGGTATGATATTGTCTATGCATGTGCTGATATACGCTGTAACAGCTGATGCATATTCATCAGTATTGACTGTGGAGTCCTGTTGTTATTGCTGATGTTCTGAATACATCCCACTACATGCAAAACAGTCTTTCACCACACTCTGATGGTTTTAATTTCTAGAGCACAGTTTCCGCTTCTGTTTCTAAGTTGGGTATAAAACATAATTTGGCTTTGATTTGTAAGTTCCCTTTAACTTTGTATATACATGATCCAGTGTGTTCTGTTCTCTAGTAGGAATGTTGACATGCTGATGAAATTCTGGTAGAACTGAATGCAGTTTACACTGATTAAAGTCCCCAGCAATAATAAAAACAGTGTCTGGATCTGTGGTCTCGTGTGTGCTGATAGTATCGTGAATAACACTGCTGTCTGCGTCACAGTTCTTGTTTGCGATGACAGGGAAGGGACATGTTCGGTTCACTTAGTTTTGTCGTGGCCACAGCATATTAACTCTTGGGAACATTATAAAATGTCATGGCCATGACCCAGCTAGAAATTTTTTATTCTAAAAATGTTCTAAGAACATTACCATGGATTGTTCTAGCAGTGTTTTTAGCGGGTAGTTTTATTTTTGTTCCCAGAACATTCTCTCAAAAGATAGGATAACATTCTCTAAAAACATTCTAAAATTGTTTAGTGACAACATTGTTAAAACAGTATTCCGTAACATTCTTATAAAGTTTTTAGTTTTATTTTTGTTCCCAGAACATTCTCTCAAAAGATAGGATAACATTCTCTAAAAACATTCTAAAAATGTTTAGCGATAACATTGTTAGAACATCATTCCCTAATATTCTTAAAATGTTTTTAGCGGGTAGTTTTATTTTTGTTCCCAGAACGTTCTCAAAAGATAGGATAACATTCTCTAAAAACATTCTAAAATTGTTTAGTGACAACATTGTTAAAACAGTATTCCGTAACATTCTTATAAAGTTTTTAGTTTTATTTTTGTTCTTAGAACGTTCTTCTAAAAGGTAGGATGACATTCTCTAAAATCACTCTAAAAAAGTTCTGTGATGAGTTTTTAGCGGGAAGTTTTTATTTTTGTTCCCAGAATCCTAAACACAAAAAAAAAATACTTAGCTATTACGTTCTTAAAACATACAATTTTATTAATCTCAAAAAGAAAACATCAAAATCTAACAGGTTTATAAAGGGCATCCACTTAATTTATTAGTAGTTTTACAAACAGTAAATGCTCAGCATCACATGTTGAAGAACTCAGTAAAGTGCAGTGCATAATCAAGCGTCTGACTGTTGTTTGCTCAGAGTGCTCATCATTGTCTTTGCTTGTTGTGGTTCTTGCAGAAAAATAATACAGTCGTCTGTATTAATAGGTGTTCAACTGTTCTTCTCCTCCAGTTTTCCAGCTGCTCTCCCAGTTAGCAGCACTGAGCTCTATTCTCTGTGAGCATGATAGAGTTCTTCCTCATGGCCTATAACAGAGGAGCATACAACAGTGTAAACAGAAAGAATACAAATACATATTACATCTTAAGATCACAAACAATACTGAAAACTTTCTAAATTAGCCAGCCAATTAGTATTCAGAAACTATGTAAAGACTAATTTATTATAAGTATACATATGACACCTTATGAGTATCTATATCAGTGGTTCTCAAACTTTTTTGGTCACGCTCCCCTTTAAACGTATAAAAAAATCTGGTGCTCCCCTTTTACCGAATTCCCATCCCACCTCAGACTACCAAATAATTTCACTAAACATTATGAAAAATTAATGCTTTTTTAATTTTAAAAAACCTACAGGGAAAAAACGCCTGCATCACTTGAAACATTGAAAAATTCCATAGAGAGAATAACTATTATTATTCTCTCTGTTATTTATTTATTTTTTGGTGGGTTTCATGCTGTCCACTAAGGCATAGGACACACACAGGCTTTCCTCCTCACCAACGACATTAAACACTGTGTCTACACCGGACGCGAGCGGCAAAATACAGTAGAACCCATTATAATCAGTGACGCTGTCTACACTGTGGCGCTACATGACAAAACCCGACATTAAACTGATGCCTTGTTCTATTTATGACGTACTGACACAAAATTACAATTATTTGCAATGGTCGCTTTGTCACGTCCAGTGTAGAGCTGTTGCGGCGCGACGCGACATGTGTAGCGTCCGGTATAGACACGGTGAGTGAAGCCGAGAGCAAGATATGCCTAGTCATATTTTGTGCATTTAGCTTTTGAATGACCAGCACCTGCCTGGGTCTGTGTGACTTCATCTATGGCTTTTCTCTTCCCTTTCAAAAACCGATCCATCTCCCATACGAAGTTACGTCCTTTGGCTGTTTACTGTTTTATTTCTTTTCTTTTTCTGCTGATGGCCCGCGTCCTCCCTGCAATACTCATGCAATACCGCCCCCCCGGCAGGCACGCCCCACACTTTGAGAACCACTGATCTATGTTGTTTCTATAATTTAAAACACATCTACATAATCCATTATACATTATTAATAACACAACTAGAGGCCAAATTTGTGAACAAACTTTGACATTGGCTTGAAAAGCCTGAACCTTGAGCCGAGACTTGAACTCGGGTCACCTTGTGCCCAGC
>NW_015549631.1:114715-115139 GCF_001515605.1 Sinocyclocheilus anshuiensis | reverse complement strand
GACACGACAAAACCCGACATTAAACTGATGCCTTGTTCTATTTATGACGTACTGACACAAAATTACAATTATTTGCAATGGTCGCTTTGTCACGTCCAGTGTAGAGCTGTTGCGGCGCGACGCGACATCTGTAGCGTCCGGTATAGACACGGTGAGTGAAGCCGAGAGCAAGATATGCCTTGTCATATTTTCTGCATTTAGCTTTTAAATGACCAGCACCTGCCTGGGTCTGTGCGACTTCATCTATGGCTTTTCTCTTCCCTTTCACAAACCGATCCATCCGTACACACATGGAACGGTGATTTGGGGGAATCACTGCTGTGTTTAAATGCGGACGTTACTCCTAAAACATTGAGTCTTCTTGGACAAAGCCCTCATGTTATGGTAATACTGGTGTACCTTATAAGTGAAGTTAATAAAATCA
>NW_015549631.1:101081-113957 GCF_001515605.1 Sinocyclocheilus anshuiensis | reverse complement strand
AAGTTACGTCCTTTGGCTGTTTACTGTTTTATTTCTTTTCTTTTTCTGCTGATGGCCCGCGTCCTCCCTGCAATACTCATGCAATACCGCCCCCCCGGCAGGCACGCCCCACACTTTGAGAACCACTGATCTATGTTGTTTCTATAATTTAAAACACATCTACATAATCCATTATACATTAATAACACAACTAGAGGCCAAATTTGTGAACAAACTTTGACATTGGCTTGAAAAGCCTGAACCTTGAGCCGAGAAATGTTCTAGCTTTGTTAATATTTCACATTACAAGAACGTTTTATAAAAACATTACACAATCTCAGGCCTCAATAACATCCTTATAACATTCTCCTAATGTGGCTGAGAGAATGTTCTTCCTTTGTTATCTTGAAACATTGTAACAATGTTTTATTGATAACATTAAATAATCTGTTACATCAACAACATCCTCAAAATGTTGCAGGTAAAATGTTCTAGCTTTGTTTACACTTAACGTTTTAGGAACATTATCTGAAATGAAAAACATTCTTAAAACATTTTTTGAACATTACATTCAAATGTTTTCTCTAAAACATCAACCAAACCTGTACGGAATGTTAGCCAAAGTTATGAGAACATTCCCTGCTAGCTGGGGAGATAGATCATTTTGTCGAGGTAATGACATCCTTATGTCCATATGGCCACGCAATGTGAAGTCGTGGCATCCAGATCCTAAGTTGAGGGAACGACATCCATTTCTCGTGTTTGGGAACAACATTTCTCGTCTCATTTGGTGATCGTGTCTTTTTATTTAATATTTGTATATTATTGTTGTTGTTGTTATTATTATAACTATAATAATATTATAATAATATAATATTAAATGGTTAGGGCTATATTTTATATGTATTGTTATATATGCGTATTTCCCCTTCAATTCGTGTATCTCTTTACCTAATTAACATTCTGTATAATTAGGCTAGTATTATTAATATGCTACCATATATTTTGCAAATGCTGTAAACGCCTGACAAATATGCCAATGAAGTTTTGACTTTATGATTATTTACTTCCGTATGTGATGATAAATGAGCACTGTGTTTTCATTTACAAATGAAACTATGCAAATTCATTCCTCTACGAATAATGATATTTATAATTATAGTCTATTAGCCTAAATAAAATGAAATGTATGTTAAATTCAACCTTTAAACTGCACTTCCAGTAAAAAAATTGAAGTACTTTATGTAACATTTATTCATGATAAACTTCATTTGATTGCTGTCTACATTGCACGTAATACAGTCCGGTAGCCTAGGCCTATGGTTAATTAAATAATTTAATAATGTAATCATTTCTAATAATAATATAATAATTTCTTAATTCAAAATAAAATATTAATAAATCCATCTCTGATAATCCCAGGTTGCTATGGTAATGTAGCTTTATTTATGCATTGAACTAATGGCCACGAGAAAAATATGTCGTTCCCTCAACACGCCACGATATAAGGATGTCATTACCTCGACAAAATGATCTAGTGGCCACGACATATCACGTTCCCACGAGTTAATATGATCGTGGCCACGACAAAACGAAGTGAACCGACCCCTCCCGGTACCGTACTTGTTCATTTTGAGGCAAATGTATAAATAAATAAAAGCAGTTGTAACAATTAAGCATTAACTATGTTCAGGAGATCACACGTGATTCTCCACCTGCCTGGATTGTTACCAAATTACAGTTCATGTACTTGCTATTCTTTTTCATTTCCAAACATCTTTTCAAACACCATCATTATAATGCAATTTTTATTGTTGCTAAGGGAAAATCTTTACCATTAGAACAGATAATGTTTGATATTTGCTGGTACATCTGTAGTTGGCTAAAATGTAGTTGTCTGTTTGTACACAATGAAAAAAAATTACAACTTTTTAGACGGTCCCTAACTTGTTTGCCACACTGCGTTAGACATTCTGGACACACTTGGACGTTCGCAAGTAAGTATGCCATTAAACAATACTGTTTGTTTATCGATTGTGAAAAATGTAGTAGGTTGACAATCGTTGCTCAGTATCGTGTTTTTCAATATCATAGAATTGGCAAATATTAACTTTATTGCACATATAATTAGAAAGTTCTTGAACGCGGAGAAGTTTGAATGTACGAATATAAAACCAACTTTACCAAAGTCTTTCGGTTAGAGGAGTCAATAAACCCCAGCGAATATGTTCTATTAAACTTAAAGGTTCTGTTACTGTATTTTTGGTTTGTTAAAGAAAAATCGCAACGAATCAGCTGTTGTATGACTAAATAGCATATTTTTGTTACATATTATATCGAGTACTTACATCATAATTACTGGGGAAAAAAATCATTATTGTGAGATAATTTGAAGTTAAGTAAATTGTGAAATAATGGTCGAAGTGAAAAGGACTGATACAAGAATTTCATTAAAAAAGAAACGGAATAAATTAGTGTCTATTAGAAAACTATATATGTGTACTGTTTTTTCCCCCTTCTCAGTATTTGAACACTGTTTTATCTCTGCATAGTAATAAACATATAGAGGCCTGCGTTGTGAGGATGTTCTGAAGTGATCTGAAGTAAACGGACTCTCCGAGATGAGTCTCCCGGAGAAACAGAGGTAAGACTTTATAGCCAGTCCTAGAGTTGTTCTTCTAATATGGCTGCAGATAGATAATAATAATAAAAAAAAAAAAAAAACATTTTTGAGGTTATAGAAGGTCCGAAGACCAAATAGAAAAAATAAAAAAAAAAAAAAAAAAAAAACATTTTTGAGGTCTTAACCTCTTCAAATATGAAGATGTCGATGGGGGGGGGCGGGGGGCTTGAAACAGAGTTTAGTTTGTGTCTATTAAGTCAGTTTAGAAGAGACAAACACTTAAGAATATGGTTTGTAGGAAAATCCCTTGTTTAGAGTCCAGTTGAGGAATGCATGGGTGTTTTTTTCCTGCATGACGGAAAGGCAGTTTATATTGTGGCAGAACAAACAATAACAAGCGATCAAATTGGTGCATCTGGGGCAGGGCCGTCCTTTGGGCAGTGCAACTGGTGTGATCTAACGGACCAAGGGGGATGATAAAATTTGGAGTAATGTTGGTGGCAAGAGAACAAAGTAATGCACGAGAGAAAAAGGGATGCAAGTGACGCCAAAGAAAAGAAATGAACAAAACAGAAACAGAAACAGAAAACAGAAAAATCAGATCTAACTCATAATTCAACTTCTAACCAAATTAACAGACAAATAAAAATAAAGCAATTCTTCAGCGCCAAGA
Organism: Sinocyclocheilus anshuiensis; assembly: GCF_001515605.1. Taxonomy (NCBI): domain Eukaryota; kingdom Metazoa; phylum Chordata; class Actinopteri; order Cypriniformes; family Cyprinidae; genus Sinocyclocheilus; species Sinocyclocheilus anshuiensis. The sequence goes on along the minus strand of NW_015549631.1, from coordinate 110,682 downwards.
ACCCTAAACTTCCCTAATCCAACTAGCAAACAAAACTTAAAAAAGGGTGGCATTCACTTTCTTACCCGGGGTGTCGAGTTATCTATATATTGCACTATGTAAGTCACGTGACTTCTCACCTATCTGCGTTTCCGATGGACAAAGCAAACGCCATCAAAACGACAAAAAGGAAGGGGGGGGGGAACAAAATGGAAAAAAATAGCAAAATAATAACAAAGTGAGATGGTAAACTAAAAGTGGTAGGGATTAAAACTGTCACCAAACAAACGATACAAGCTCAAAGAACAATACAAAAACACAACACAAGGCAAACAAGCAGGGGAGCAAGGATCCTCTCTCTTTTATTTCAACATGCTTTTATATGTTGCTGGGAAACTTGGTTGGCAGCGGAGAAGTTCAGATTATGCCGGTTTAATGACAGCATCCCAAACCAACTGGAATTCAGAAAGGGTGAGCAAACATATTGATCCCATCCTACTGAATCTTTGTGGAGTGACAAGATTTTTATTTTGATTTCCATTGAATCAAATATCAAACACAGAAAAAGTTAAGGAATGTGTCCAAAACATTACATACTTTTGTTAAATTTCTCTTCCTATGGTTAAGATGAGAATAAGACACAGTTATTGTTGAAGGTCAAATGTATTTAATTCCTATTTGCAACATCAAATGTCTTCATATGAGATTGATGAAACTCTTGTCGTAAAATGTTTCTCTCTCTGTTCTGTGTCATTAGTGTAAGATCAGGCTCACGTGTGTCCAGCTCTGTGTCTGTGAAGAGTGACCAGTCATGTGATCCTCCACCAAACTTCAGTGAGAAAAAAACATCATCTACCAAAAGGTATTTTGTTAGTTTCTCCAACATTAGTAGTTTGTCAAAGGTAGGTTAGCAAAGACTATATATTTTTCTAGCTGTTCAGTAGGCAGTGGAACAGTGTAGAATCTGAAATCTGGGTTTCAAACCGTAAGCTGGATTTTCTTTGTCTGGAACATTTTTTGAACAAATGTTATGATCAAAAATTAAGAAGAAATTCTGCACTATTTCTAGGTCAATCAAATATGGTTGACAATGATCATGTGACTAATTGTAGATCAGATCTTTCTTCCTCTGAAGCTCAAGAGGTTAACTGACCAAAACAGCACTGTGAATGTCTATGACAGTGCACTGCGGATTTATAGCCAAAAGAATTCTGAATTCGCAAACTTAACTGCGGTTGCAAACACGCATTTCTGTGGAGGACAAGATAGCGAGAGCATGTGCGGATATCAGACATGACAACCTTCTGTAGTAAAGCATTTTTCTCTCTGTTCTTTGTGTTATAAGTGTAAGATCAGGCTCACATGTGTCCAGCTCTGTGTCTGTGAAGAGTGACCAGTCAAAAGGAGGTGTACCAAACTTCAGTGAGAAAACATCACCGACCAAAAGGTATTTCATGTGTTTTTCATTATACCATTGCATTAGCCAATTTCTTAACTGTGGTGTATATGATAGAACGTGGCTAAATAAAACAATACCAGACTTCATTGAGAAAACACCATCACCTACCAAAAGGTATTTTGTATGTTTCTCCAGCATTAATAGTTGTCAAAGGTAAAGCAAAGACTATATATATATATTCTAGCAGTTCAGACAGAATATGCTGTTGAGTCCACATTAGAAATCTGGGTTTCAAAACCCAGAACCTTTTAGGAACAGTTTCAAAAAAAAAAAAAAAAAAAAAGGTAAAACAAATGTTATGAGCTAAAATTAAGACATGTGACTATTTGTACAGTAAATCAGATTTTTGTCGTCAACTGAAGCTGAAGACGCTTTTTGGATAATCTCAAATCAAGAAAACCATCAGGTTTTGGGGGCAAGATTTCTACCGGAAATTAAGCAGAAATTTTTTTCAGCACCAATTATTTTGTGTAGTGAAAATCAAGGCAGATGCAGTCAAACACAGTGAATCTTGTGAGACTTTCCCAATTCAGAACAGTTCATTTATTGACACAGTCAAACTAAACCTTATGGGGTATCTGTGTGCTGAAGCAAATTATTCCGAAGTAATGAGTTGAACAAAATCAATGTTTTAAAATCAGACATTCATTAACAGATGTTAGAAACTGGATAAACATGTAATTTAATTGAAGTAACAGCTTTGTTGCAGGGACATTGCTGCTTTCCATTTTCCTTAGTAAAAAACTATTTCTGTGGAGGAGAGTGAGAGTGTGTGCAGCCATCAGACACGAGTCGACTCTCTGTTCTTTGTGTCATTAGTGTAAGATCAGGCTCACATGTGTCCAGCTCTGTGTCTGTGAAGAGTGACCGTTCAAAAGGTGAACCACCAAACTTCAGTGAGAAAAAAACATCACCAAACAAAAGGTATTTCATGTGTTTGCATTATAGCACTACATTGGCTAATTTCTCTACTCTGGTGTATATGAGAGAACGTGACTAAATAAAACAATAAAACACAATACGAAATGTCTGGCAAGCTGCTTCACTCTAGTGAACTTGGTCTGGAGCTTCATTCCAATTGAACAATTGGCTTGTTGTGTATGGTGGCCATGCTGGATTTCCAATCTAGTGAGTGTGTGCATGGACACTTTGGGTTTCACCAGAGATAGCAAAACGTATGTGTAATAGATATTTACAGACTTTACATAACATTATTTAAAATACTACTAAGGTCTATGTTACTATTACATTAGCCAGTGACATTTCAGTCAGGTGAATGAATGAAATACACTTACAAAGTGAAATTTGTGTTGGACTCATGCACAATTCCATGCTAACTGTGGCTTTTGTAAATATGCAAATATGTGAGATGATATTTAAGAATAAAACATCACAAAAATATGTATAAAAACAAAGCAAGACCCATCATTTAACTATAAAATACTATATAAATATCTTAAAATGATTATGCCTATACACTAAACCTGTAGCCTACACTCTTAAAAATAAAGATGCTTCAAAAGGTTCTTCAAGCGATGCCATAGAAGAACCATTTTTGGTTCCACAAAGAACCATTCAGTGAAAGGTTCTTTAAAGAACCATCTCTTTCTTATCTTTTTATAATCTGAAGAACCTTCTTTCGCCACAAAGAACCTTTTGTGAAACAGAAAGGTTCTTCAGATGTTAAAGGTTCTTTGTGGAACCATTTAGACAAAAAGGTTCTTCTATGGCATCGTGAAGCACCTTTATTTTTAAGAGTGTACCTGGATCAGAAAATGTAAACCTACACTTTATATTTCTGTAAGTGTTTTTAACTACTGTGTACTTACATTTAAATTAATAATTTAATACAATGCACTTACAGTGCACATACATATATTTACATTGTATAATATATATGAAAGTATTAATCATTTTGTCAGTTTGTTAGAAGCAAAATTCAGTACCTTGCAATAAGAACTTATATTCGTACCCAATTTTATTTGTAACTTATATTTATACCCAATTGGCAAAAAGGTTGAAAGTGAACGTGTACCTAAATGTTTAGTTAAAAAAAAAAAAATTCCTTAAGTACTTCCAGAAATAAAACCCTATTGGTAATTCTGATTATTCTTTACTTTGTTTAACATGATCAGTGGCCAGCCTTATTTTCCTGACAGGGTTCAACATGAGAAATCAGACACAAAGGTTCAGAAGTGCCACTTCCAGAAGAAGTTCAGAGAAAATCTCCACAGCATATTCCAGGTAATAGAAGAAATTTCTTCTAGATGACATTTTGACTTTTGTTCTATATGTAAATTATTTATATTTTAAGCATTTTTGATATGTGAACATACAATTTGGTTACTTTTTGTTCTACACCTTTTTTTCTTGCTTATTTTTAGGATCTTGAGAACAAAATAATAATATTTTTGAAGTACGAGCTGGAAAAGTTTAAGAAAATATTAAAAAAGGAAAACACAATACTTTGTGAGAGATAAAGATGACATGTGCAGTATAAAAGAAGCAGCTCTCGATCTCACACTCTACTTCCTGAGAGAGATGAAGCAAGATGAAGCTGCTGATACTCTAGAAGGTAAGAGACTCATGAACATAGACTGACAGATTGTCACTTATAAATGTATAAGATTTTAATGAAAATATATTTTATGTTCCTCTGTTTAGATAAGCTGGTCTTCATGCATCTTAAATCAAACCTAAAGAAAAAGTATCAATGTGTGTTTGAAGGAATTGCTAAACAAGGTGATGCTACGCTTCTGAATAACATCTACACAGATCTCTATATCACTCAGGGTTGTAGTGAACAGGTCAATACTGAACATGAGATAAGACAGATTGAAGTTGCTTCCAGGCGTCATGAATCACAAGAGATACAGGTTGAATGCACAAATTTATTTAAACCTGGAAAAGACAAGAAGATCAAAACTGTGCTGACAAAAGGAGTTGCTGGCATCGGAAAATCAGTCTCTGTGCAAAAGTTTGTTTTGGATTGGGCTGAAGGAAAAGAAAATCAAGATATCAGCTTCATATTTCCTCTTCCATTCAGAGAGATGAACTTAAAGGATAAAGAAAAACAAAGTTTGATGGACCTTATAACTCAGTTTTTCCCAGAGACAAAAGGACTGAACCTTGCAAAGAGGAATATGTACAAAGTCCTGTTCATCCTTGATGGATTGGATGAATTTCGTCTTCCTCTAAACTTTGAGGGTAATGAGACATGGTCTGACGTCTCGTCACCAGCCTCTCTGGATGTTCTCCTCACAAACCTCATCAAGGGAAATCTGCTTCCTTCTGCTCTCATCTGGATCACCACCAGACCAGCAGCTGCCAGTAAGATTCCTCCTGACTGTATCGACCGGGTAACAGAGATACGAGGATTCAATGATGCACAAAAGGAGGAGTACTTCAGAAAAAGATTCAAAGATGAGAATCAGGCCAAAGAAATCATTGATCATGTTAAAAAATCAAAGAGTCTCTTTATCATGTGCCACATCCCAGTCTTCTGCTGGATTTCAGCCACTGTTCTCCAGAACATTTTGGAAATGAAAACAAATAATGATCAGAAAAACAATCAGGCTGATGACGCCTCCAAAACACTGCAGGAATCAAATACTGAAGACACTCCTAAGACTCTGACACAAATGTACACACACTTTCTCCGCTTTCAGATCCAGCAGAGCAGACGAAAGTATGATGGAGAATACACACCAGATGTTTCCTGGGATAAAGATGCCATCCTTTCACTGGGAAAACTGGCATTTCAACAACTGGAAAGAAACAATGTCATCTTCTATGAATCAGATCTGGAAGCCTGTGGTATTGATGTCTATAAGGCATCAGTGTATTCAGGCATGTGTACCCAGATCTTTAAGGAGGAAACAGGGATCATTCTTGGTACCATGTACTGCTTTGTTCATTTGAGCATTCAGGAGTTCATTGCAGCCCTTTATGCACATCTGTTTCTAGACATCAACAAGAAAAGCGTGTTTGTTCATGACTCTACAGAACAGGAAAACAAAAATGAAACCTTGACTGATTTGCTCAAGACTGTAGTTGACAAAGCGCTTGAGAGTGACAATGGACACCTGGACCTTTTCCTTCGCTTTCTTCTTGGCCTGTCAATCCAGTCCAATCGGCTACTCTTACAAGGTCTGTTGACACAGCAAGACAACAATGACCAAAGCAAAAAGGAAATAGTTCACTACATCAAGCAGAAATTTGAAGCTAATCTGTCACCAGAGAGATCCATCAATCTGTTCTACTGTCTGAATGAACTGAACGACCAAACTCTGGTGAAAGATATTCAGACCCACCTTAACAAAGGAAGTCTCTCATCTGCTGAGCTTTCTCCTGCCCAGTGGTCTGCAATGGCTTTTGTGTTGTTGACATCAAAGGAGGAGCTGGAGGAGTTTGAGCTTCAGAAATTCAAGAAATCAGACGAGTGTCTCATTAGATTATCAGCAGTCATCAAAAACTCCAAAATAGCTCTGTAAGTCATTTAATACAATTTGGTTATTTAGCTGTTTTTTTGTTAGCAGCAGAAGAACATAACATTTATGATAAACACATCGTTCCATTGTTATTTTCACTCCAATATGACGTTATTGTTAACTGCAACTTCCTAATTTAAGTCTTCTTTTGTTTGAATGATAATTCAAACTTCTCATTGTTCTAATAATTAATCTCCATATTCTCCACCTCAAAAGACAATGGAGTGCTTTCAAATATAAAACTCATTGTCAATAAAGCTATAAACCTTAAAATGGTATTCTTGTTTGGTTTATATAGCAAATTTGTCACTTAATCAAAAATACTAATGATTTTGTAGTTGCAATGTCAGTCTAGCCCACCAATCTTACAATATTTTTAATGATCATGTAAGAGTAATAGATGGATAATACATTTAATATTTGTATTTAGCTCATGCATTTTACTGTATGTATTCAATCTAATGTGACTTGTTTTCCTTGTAGCCTGAATGAGTGTGACTTAACAGACATAAGCTGTTCAGCTCTGGCTACAGTTCTTGGTTTAGACTCCAGTCTGAAAGAACTGAACATGAACAATAATAATCTGCAGGATTCAGGAGTGAAGCTGCTCTGCACTGGACTGGAGAACGTAAAGTGTGAACTGGAGATACTGAGGTAAGTTGTGTGATAACCAACAATAAACTGATCTCAACCAAACCTAAAGATTATTATTTTGTTTTATATATTCTTTTCAAAATGTACATTAATAGACAAATTATGAATTTCACAGTTTACTTATCTCCCTTGTTAAAAGAAATATGGGCATTATGCAAAATGATTAATTGAAATCTCCTTTTGTTTTACTAATAATGTCTAACTTTCATTATCAAGGTGTTGAAAAGCAAATTTCCTAATATACACTAAAAGCAACTAGGTAACTTTTATCATTACTACCGTCTAAATCACATATATATATCCAATATGTAATTGGATGTAGAAGACCTTATAGATATAGACCCTTTTTATATAGACATTCTTCCAAGTTAACATTTCTATTTTGCTTTTGTTTTTTATATTTACAGGTACATCTCAAAAAATTAGAATATCATGAAAAAGGTCAATATTTTTTGTCACTCATTTCAGAAAGTGAAACCCATATATTATATAGATATGTTACACATAGAGTGGAATATTTCAAGCCTTCATATTGGGAGTGTAGGGGGGGGGGCAGTTGTGGCCTATTGGATAGAGAGTCGGACTTGTAACCCGAAGGTCGTGGGCTCGAGTCTCAGGTCCAGCCTGAGGTCCAATTGTCGGTGGGGGGAGTGAAAAACCAGAGCTCTCTCCACATTCAATACCACGACTGAGGTGAGACCCTTGAGCAAGGCACCGAACCAGGGCGCTGCAGCAATATGTCTGCCCATTGCTCCGGGTGTGTCTACAACCAGTAGTGAGAACGCCTAAAGCGCAAAACATGATTTTTACTTCATAATTTTTAACACTACATTTGTAACTTAAGTAACGTAATTTTATTGACATAAGTAACCAAATTACATAAATGTTAAATGTAATGCATTACTTTAACTAACTGCGTTACCAGGTAACCAGGTAAGTAATTAGATTACAGTAAGTTATACCCAACTCAAGTTATATATATTTGGCTATCAGTTTTCACTTTTCATGGTAGAATTCATTGTAGGAGATGTCTTTGGAGATTAATATTGTTAACTCTTTCCCCACCACTGACAAGTTATCTCATCTTTCATGAGAAAACGCTTCACGCCAAATATGAGATTTTACGGCTTTCCGTGTTTTCACTGTTATATGCTCGGTGGCACTATTACACATCTCTTGAATGAGACCAGAATCTCCTGATCAAAAGCACAGACGAGGAAGATGCAGAAACGGGCGATCTCATGTGTAAGCAGATGCATATGAAAAATAATGCAATCATCAACAGTTAACAGCATATAAAGCAAAACTACCTAATGTTATAGAGTAAAATGTCAATCCAGGAAGTGGTAAAGGACTGTGAAAGCTTTCGGAGTGCTGATGGACGCAATCTGCTCAATCTATGCTTTATCATCACAAAATGATGCTTTTTTTACAAAACTTACCTACATTCAAGTGTTGATAAAAAAAAGAAAATTTTGTTTAAAATAAGAGGCTCTGTTCTTTATTTTGATGTATTGCTTGTTCAGATATTCTTACAACAAAATTTCTGGGTACAATGGAATTCTAGTGAAAATGATCAAAAACGCTGGCGGTGTTAAAAGAGTTAAGGTAAATTATAGAACAGCTGATTAATTAGTTGAATTTTACATTTTCTTTCCTGTTCTAGACTCTCTGACTGTGGTATCACTGAAGAAGGTTATAAAGCTCTGGCTTCAGCTCTGAGATCAAACCCTTCACACCTGATAGAGCTGGATCTCACAGGAAATGATCCTGGACAATCAGGAGTGAAGCAGCTCAGTGATCTACTACAGGATCCAGACTGTCAACTGAAGACACTGAGGTGAGACGTGATAAAATAATACAAAATAAATTAAATGCAGGTGAATTATTTATAGAAATATTATTTCACTAATACAAACCTGCTGCATTAAAGTAAATTCAAGAAAAACTATTTCACACTTCTGTGCATCATATTTGGATGTTTTATTTTTCCATCAAGTTTATTTGGGAATTAAATTATATCCTACTTCATCTCTTCTGCAGGTTTTTGAGTCCTGATGCAGAAGAAGCCTGTCAGTATGTGACAGGAATTGTGGGTAAAAACCCGTTACTCCTGAGAGAGCTGAATCTGAGTTTACATGAACTAGGAGACACACGAGTGAATCAGATCACTGCTCTACTGCAGGATAAACACTGTGAACTCAACACGCTACAGTAAGTATTTTTAATGTAGTTTTTATTGCACATTTAATCTATGTTAAAGAAATCAGGTGACCTAAACACAGTTCTCAGTAATCAAAGAATGTTGGAATCGAGCACTTTGTGTTTGTAAATTCTCTCTCTCCTGTTTAAAATTTAGGCTGCGTGGTTGTGGTCTAACAGAGGAAAGCTGTTCAGTTCTTGCTACAGTCCTGAGATCAAACTCCAGTCTGAAAGAACTTGACATGAGCAACAATAATCTGCAGGATTCAGGCGTGAAGAAACTCCAGACCGGATTAGAAGATACAAACTGCACACTGGAGAAACTTGGGTGAACCAGTGTTTGATTTTAATAATAACAATAACGTCCCAGGTTACGTATGTAACCGTCCTCTGTAATGGAGAAAGCACACTTTTCTTGGCATTTAGTCTTAACTCCAACTTTCCCATATGAGCGAGAACAACATCTCGATGCCGAACCGCCGTCTGCTCTGATTGAGCTAAAATCAACCAATCGTCGATGTAATTGAGTATGCGGACGCCCTGGAGCCGCAGAGGAGCCAGGGCAGCGTCCACACACTTCGTGAAAGTACGGGGTGAGAGTGCTAGGCCGAAGGGAAGGACCCGATATTGGTAAGCTTTGCCCCTGAAAGCAAACCTCAGGAACTTCCTGTGACTGGGAAGGATGGAGACATGAAAATAAGCATCTTTTAGATCTATCGTGACGAACCAGTCCTCGGACCTGATCTGAGACACGACCTGTTTGACAGTGAGCATTCTGAACTTCAGACGCATGACTGAGCGGTTCAATAGCCGCAGG
>NW_015549631.1:94796-100844 GCF_001515605.1 Sinocyclocheilus anshuiensis | reverse complement strand
ACTTCTTGTTCTAATACCAGAGCCTGCTCGGGACCCACTAGCGTGGGGGTGACCCCGTTGAATCGAGGCGGACGAGAACCGAACTGGATTCCGTAGGCTCTTTCTACAGTACGCAGGACCCATTGAGATACATTTGGCAGTAGTTTCCACGCTGCTAAATAATCTACTAAGGGAACCAGTCTCTCGAGACTGGCCTCTGGTGTCTTTGGAGCTGCTAGCTGGGTGCCCTGAAGCGGCGGACCGGCAGGAGATCGCCGAACTAGCTGTTTGAGAGACCCCCGAAGGGGTGGCAAGGCTCTTGGCTCCGCTACGGTTCCGGGCGGAAAATACCGAGAGAAACCTTCGCAGGAGACCGCTGCGCCCTGGCACACTGGCAGGGTTGGCAGAACGGTTTAGACATCTTTTTTCTCTGCTGGAGCTTATATTTTGAATGCTTGTGCACTTTTTTTGGACAGACAACAATAAATAAGACTCACAGAACATAAATCGTGACCGACACACACAGAGAGCTTTGCTGAATGACAGAAAGCTAGCGCCGGCTGCACCTCACGTGCTTTTAAAGCTTCCTGGTCATGACATCACCCGCCGCTGACGTCTCGCCCATCGTTCGACTGATTACACATATGATTCAGAGCTTGGTATCGCTGAAGGCGTTCCCCTAGCGTTTTCCGACGCAGCTCGAGTTCCCGAAGGGGAACTATGTCTTTTGAGTTTTAATAATTATTTATTTTGGTCAAAGAAAAATTACTGTAGTAAACCAAAGAAGAGGGAAAGACATGCTTGTGTCAGATGATGAATCATGTTTTTCTCCTCTGACCAGAAGAGGAAAGAATAAACAAGATACAGTAGACATTTTTTTATATTAAACGTTTTTGTAGTAACATTTATATAATATATTTGATTGTAATAAAACCTCTTCTGTAGACTTTCAGACTGCAGTATCACTGAAGAAGGTTATAAAGCTCTGGCTTCAGCTCTGAGATCAAACCCTTCACACTTGATAGAGCTGAATCTCACAGGAAATGATCCTGGACAATCAGGAGTGAAGCAGCTCAGTGATCTACTACAGGATCCAAACTGTCAGCTGAAGACACTGAGGTGAGATGTGATGTAATACAATATCAATTAAATGCAGGCTCATACATACTTCATGTGATAAAGTAATACAAAATAAATAATGTGCAGGTAAATTATTTCTAAAAACATTTGTGTAATACAATTTGTTGCAGTAAAGTAAATCTAATGGCACTTTTCCACTGCGTGGTATGACTTGGCTCGGCATGGCTCAGTACGACTACTGAGGCCCTGGACCACTATGTAGTTATAGTTGCGCCGCCTCTACTGTCGCGACTCCTGAAAAATGTTTTCATTCCGCGTCACCCCATCAAGCTCTCGCTGGATCCGCTACTCTGCTATCAACGAGAGGAATGTCTGTACTTCCTCAACAGACAACAAAACAGCCACTTTTTGGTTGTTAAAAAAGCTGCGCTCGTTCAAAACAGTTGCATTCGATCCTTCGCTGGATGTGCTGATTTAAATCTAGTGGTTCTCTTGTGTTTGTTTCGCAAGTTCAGTGACACAGGTAGTGACAATTCTTTCCGGCCAATCCGTCACTTGGAACCCCAACCGAGGTGGTACTAAAAAAAGTACCAGGTACCAGGTACTGTACCCAGTGGGAAACCCCCCAAAAGTGAACCGTACCGAGCCATACCATGCAGTGGAAAAGCGTCATAAGACAAACCCTTTCACACAGTTTCAGAATCAGATGCTATTTTTCACCAAGTTTAGTAGAAAACTGAATTGAATCCTGCTTCATCTTTCTTTCTTTAGGTTTTTGGGACCTGATGCAGATGAATTCTGTCAGTATGTGACTGGAATTGTGGGTAAAAACCCATTACTCCTGAGAGAACTGAATCTGAGTGAATGTGAACTAGGAGACACACGAGTGAATCAGATCACTGCTCTGCTGCAGGATAAACACTGTAAACTCAACACACTGATGTAAGTTTTTTTTTATATATTTGTTACAGTGACACTTAAAATCTTGCTGCTAGATGTGTTTTATCTATCTTTTATAAGAGAGTGCTGACTGAAAGACCATATAGGACTTTTGTAATGTGCTTATCATCATCATCATCCCCACCAGTAATTTTCAACTGTCAACTAATACATACTGGGAAATATTAAGATGAAACTAAATCTGTTTTCTCAAATTTGCAGTCTGAATAACAGCGATATCACAGAAGAAGGTTGTCGTGTTCTGGCTGCAGCTCTAAATTCAAATCCATCAAATCTGAAAGAGCTGAATCTGAGTAAGAATAAACTAGGAAACTCAGGAATGAAGATTATGTTGACTCTGTTTGAAAATGTACAGTGTAGACTGGAAAAGCTGAAGTAAGTATTTTAAAAGTGTATCCCATTAATTAATCTGCTTATAACGGGCATTTGGAAGGTTCACTTAATTTTACATTTGCAGAATTTCCAACATTTTTGTGGACAGATGTTTACAGCATTTCACCAGATTTGTAGTCCTGATGTGAACTAAGCACAGAGATTTAAAGGTCACTGTGCAGTTTTCCACCAAAATAAAAGCTTGAGGCTTTAACATTCGAAGATAAAGAAATAAGACGTAAATATTACTATTATAACTGTATCATTCCAACCATTCCCCAAACTGCTTGTTCAGTGTAGGGTTGTAAGCATGGTTTAGGCTTAAGTATTTTACCATAAAATGCAAAATATTACTATATCAAATATACTGTATGTATATATATATATATATATATATATATATATTACTTTACAGTATGATTATCATGCAAATCTCATATTGGTGGATAAAAGTAATGCTAAAGCAATTAGTTGCATAATTGTGTATATATAGATTATTTTTTTTATTTGTTCTCTCTTCTACAGGTTGAACTGCATCAGTATTACAGGTGACGGTTGTGCTGCTCTGGCATCAGCATTTAATTCAAACCTCAGAGAGCTGGATCTGAGCAAAAATCAAGTAGGAAACTTAGGAGTAACAGAAATCTCCAGTGTGCTGAGAAATTCACAATGCAAACTACAGATACTCAGGTCTGAATTTAGTTCATTTAAATATGAATCAGTGTACAGCTAAAGCTCCAACTGGTCTGTAAATTGGCATTGTGTAACAAGGAACAAGTCAGTACTGTTACTTACAGTAATGAAAAACGTGTTTGTGTAGAAAGATTTAGAAAGTATTGACAAACAGATTGCATTTTTGAGGTGCTGGGAAATATAAATATCCAATTGGTGTGAGGAATGCTAATAGTAATGAAGTTATGTTTTGATCTTTGATTTTTACTGATGTTGTTTTTGTCTTTCTGTAGACTTTCAGACTGCAGTATCACTGAAGAAGGTTATAAAGCTCTGGCTTCAGCTCTGAGATCAAACCCTTCACACCTGATAGAGCTGGATCTCAGAGGAAATGATCCTGGACAATCAGGAGTGAAGCAGCTCAATGATTTACTACAGGATCCAAACTGTCAACTGAAGACACTGAGGTGAGACATGATGAAATAATACAAAATAAATGACATTCTGTTGAATTATTAATACAAATATTATTTCACTAAAGCAATCTTTTGTGTCAAGGTGAATTCAAGATGAACCATTTCTCACTGTTTCCCATCAGAATCAGATGCTATTTTTATTACACCAAGTTTAGTTGAATTGAATTGTGCTTCATCATCTGTTCTGCAGGTTTTTCAGTCCTGCTGCAGATGAAGCCTGTCAGTATGTGAATAGAGTTCTGGGTGAAAACCTGTTACTCCTGAGAGAACTGAATCTGAGTGAACATGAACTAGGACTCTCAGGATTGAACAAACTTGCTGCTGTACTGCAGGATATACACTGTAAACTCAACAAACTGATGTAAGTTTTATCATTATCATGAGAATTTTTTATACTTTTGAACTTGCTGCTGGGTGTGTTTTATGTATTGTTTACCAGAGCATGTTGACTTTTAACTAACTCTTGATAAATATTTAGTTGAAACTGTTTTTATTTGTATCTGTATTTTCTGTTAACACAGTCTGAATAACAGCGATATCACAGAAGAAGACTGTCATGCTCTGACTGAAGCTTTAAATTCAAACCCTTCAAATCTGACAGAACTGAATCTGAGTGGGACTAAACTCAGAAACTCAGGAATGAAAATCTTCTCGACTCTGTTTAAGAATGAAAAATGTAGTCTGAAAAACCTGATGTAAGTATCTTAGTCAATGTGTACAACAAAGCCCAACTACTAAACAAATATTTATCATGCAAATCTCATGTTGGTGGACTAAAATAGTACCGGTAATAGCCAAAGCTACTAGTTGCACAATTGTATGTAAAGCTTATTTGTTTTTCTCTTTTCTACAGGTTTAATTGCATCAGTATTACAGAAGAAGGTTGTGCGGCTCTGGCGTCAGCATTTAATTCAAACCCTTCAAACCTGATAGAGCTGGATCCGAGTGGAAATAAACTCGGAAACTCTGGAGTGACTGAAATCTCCAATCTACTGGGAAACTCTCAGTGCACACTGCAGATACTCAGGTTTGAATTTGGAGAATTTAAACATGAACAGAAAATTTCTGTCAGTAATATATTTGACAGTAGTAAAAATCAGTAGTATGCTTTTGTCTAAAAACATTTTGGCAACATTGGCACATGTTGGATTTTTTTGGGCACAGACAATTATAAATACCATAATCTGAAAAATAAAATCTTGTTTTTACTAAATGAGTAACTGAATACATTTGAGACATTGTTTTTGTCTTCCTCTAGACTTTTAGACTGCAGTATCACTGAAGATGGTTATAAAGCTCTGGCTTCAGCTCTGAGATCAAACCCTTCACACCTGATAGAGCTGGATCTCACAGGAAATGATCCTGGACAATCAGGAGTAAAGGAGCTTGATGATTTACTACTGGATCCAAACTGTCAGCTGAAGACACTGAGGTGAGATGTGATAAAATAATACAATATAAATGATATGCACGCTCAATATTCATACAAACTATTACTTCAGTAATACAATAATCTGCAATTTGGTGCATCTAAGTGTTCTGTGCCATTGTTGACAAATGTCAGCACAGTTTAGTTATGGTACAAGCAACAGTACAGGTTAAAAAGACATTATAGATGTGCTGATATTCAGTAGTTTGGTATTAACTTTTTCTGAACACACATAATTTCCATCAAGCACAGATTCGCAACACTGTGTCACTCTGCAGCAGATATGTGAGTCTCCAGTTCTTCACAAACATGCTGTGTCTAGAAAGATCTTGAGACCAATCAGAATGCTAATGTCACTGTCCATATTTGTATTGAAAATCAATATTTTGCCCATCTGCTCCTCAGGACATTGCGTTTCTTTAAAATAAATATTTGGACGTCAAAAAGTCATACTTTTTTATGTTCAAAGTAAAACAGTAACTAGAGCTTGTCATTAGAAACAATAATGTATTCTGTCTTAACAACATGTTTTGTAAGGCAACGGACATTTAGTTCAGAATTAAACTGAATCCTACTTTTGCAGGTTGTTGGGTCCTGCTGCAGATGAAGCCTGCCAATATGTGATTAAAGTTCAGGGTGAAAACCCGTTACTCCTGAAAGAGCTGAATCTGAGTTTACATGAACTAGGAGACACACGAGTGAATCAGATCGCTGCTCTACTGCAGGATAAACACTGTAAACTCAACGCACTGATGTGAGTATCTTACATCATTTAACATGTATTTGATAATACTATTTTCTCATTTGTTTGAGCCAGAGGTGTCACAATATGACGTTTTAAAATTAAACATGCCATTAAAAACACAAATAATTATAAAATGGCATTTAGCTTTAAAAGGTAGGCCAAGTCAGTTTGATCTTGGGTCAGTAATTATTTCATTTACTGTAGAGGGAGAACAATGGTCACGTCAAGTCACGTCGGTGACCGACGAATTGGGATCTCGCTTCGAGAGACCAATATACTTAGAGTGTAAACTAAACGAGCCAATGCACATTGGCATGCGATGATTGCATCCAGCT
>NW_015549631.1:88564-94632 GCF_001515605.1 Sinocyclocheilus anshuiensis | reverse complement strand
TTAGCATTCGATGATTGCATCCAGCTGCCGCTGATCGCAGCGCAAGTATAATTAGGCAGCGGGTGCAACGCATACTCAGCTTTTTCGTCTGAGAGGAATTCTAACTAGTCAACGAGCGCTCTGAAGAAGAGGCTTCTTCAACGCCTGGTGTTAATGTGACGGCGCTGCAGCGGTGGTTCCCCTGTGCGCTTCAGCACTTCTGAAAGAGCTAATTTCCCTAAAAGAGCAAGACACGGGTGTGACGTTGCGTCTTTTTAAATATGTGATGCCGCCCGTGTGTTTCTGGATGCGGTCGTTACCTGGGGCCGGATGACAGTCTGCATCACGTGTTTTGGCCTTGAACACGCTGAGGCAGCCTTCGTGAATGAGTCATGCCGTCATTGTGGCGGTATGGCCAATGCGGCATTGCGGCTGAGACTCCAACACATCAAAAGACCCCTTACCTATGCCCCGATCTAGTCGCTCTTCTGTTCCGCAGAGGAGGGCTACTTCGGTGAATAGTCAGCGAAGCCTGAGGGTTACAGTGGGGGCAAACCCACCGAGTGCATCTCCGTGGGCCCCCCACTCCTCTAGCACGCTGCAAGCTGTGGGGCTACCGGGTGAATGTGTCAGTTCCTCGTACGGGGGCCCGGCCATTTCATTCGGTGCTCCTCCGGATGATCAGATGTTGATTGCGGCATTGGAGGGTGAGCTGAAGTCTGGGGATGAGGACTCGGCTGCGCTGTCCCCTTCGGGGAGAGTGGTGTTGCCCGAGCCTGACCCAGAATTAACGGCTATGCTTTCCTGGGCTGCCAAGGTGGTCGGGCTCGAGTGGAGAGAGCCACCGTGTTCCGTGATGATTGGTATCTTGGGGCGACCCAGGCTGGTTCTCAGCCCCCCGCCCCAGTGCGTTTCTTCCCGGAAGTGCATGAGGAGGTGACCAGGTTGTGGAAGGCACCTTTTTCTGCCCAAAACCGGTTTGGTGCCTCCTCCTCCCTCACTACCCTTGATGGTGGGGCAGCCAGGGGTTACGAGGCAATCCCCCCGGTGGAGCTCCCACCTGGAGGGATAACCCTCGTCTCCCATCCAGGGCCTGTAAGTTCTCGTCCGTGCTTACTGCTAAGACTTACGGTGCCACTGGACAGGCTGCTTCCGCCCTGCACGCTATGGCACTCCTGCAAGTATACCAGGCCAAGGCATTAAAGGAGTTGCACAAGGGCCCAGGGTTGATGCAGGAGCTGCGCACGGTGATGGACCTCACCTTGAGAGCGACGGAAGTCACTGCGCGATCCCTGGGTCAAACAATGCCAACGGTGGTGGTCCAGGAACGCCATCTGTGGCTGAACCTGGTGGATATGCGTGGGACCGACAAATATCGTTTTCTCGACTCTCCTATCTCCCAGGCCGGCCTTTTCGGTGATGCAGTCGAAAGCTTTGCCCAACAGTTCTCGGCTGCCTAGAAGCAGACGGAGGCTATCAAGCAAATCCTGCCCCGGCGGCCCGCTGCTGCTTTCACCCCGCCGCTGGTTTGGCCCCCGCCAAACCAGGTGGCAAGTGGAAGTGCAAGTGGCCCTGAGACAGGCAACCCAGAGTTGGAAGGGACAGCTCTTCGGGAGATGGTGACCGCACCACCCCCTCCCCCGGAGGAGGGCCGGGTGGAGAATATTTTGTTTCCTACTTCAAGGAGCCTTTTCTCTCGCCCCCTGCCCAATCGTGGAGCCAGGTAGGTGTTGCACCGCACGCCCAGACCCCACTTCGGGACACTATGCCTTCCAAGTCGGGTCCCTGTCCTCCACCACGCTACCCCACCGTGGGTACGTTTGTGGTCCCTCTGGTCCTGCTTGCACGGTTTCTGGGAGCCTGGCTAGCGCTTCCCAGTCCGTCTCACTGGCTCATTCGGACCGTCAGACTCGGCTATGCGATTCAGTTCACCCGGCGTCCCCCCAAGTTCAGGGACATCCAGTTCACCTCCGTGCTGACCAGCGATGCTCCTGTCTTACGGGCAGAAATCACTGTCCTGCTGGCAATGGAAAAGCACAACCTAATTTTCAGATTCCTGAGGGGCGCGAGGAGACTAAATCCTGTACCCTCTTGGGATCTCCCTCTGGTGTTTACGACATTGCAGAGGGCCCCTTTTGAGCCATTGCAGTATGCAGAGCTGAGAACTCTGTCTATAAAGACAGTGCTCTTAACTGCGCTGGCTTCCATCAAGCGGGTAAGGGACCTGCATGCATTTTCGGTCAACAAATCGTGCCTGGAATTGTGCCCAAGGTTCCCACCACACCTTTCAGTGATCAGGTGGGGAACCTGCAACTGTCCCGTTTGCACTTTATGCCTATACGTGGACCGTACGCAGAGCAGCTCTTCGTCTGTTACGGAAGCCAGCAGAAGGGAAAGGCTGTCTCCAAGCAGAGGTTGGCCCACTGGATAGTGGATGCCATCATCTTGGCGCATCAAAGTCAAGGCGTGCCGTGCCTGCTTGGGTTGAGAGCACACTCGACAAGGAGTGTTGCTTCTTCTTGGGTGTTGGCGCATGGCGCCTTGCTGTCAGATATTTGTAGAGCTGCGGGCTGGGTGACACCAAACACGTTTGCTAGGTTTTATAGCCTTCGTGTAGAGCTAGTGTCCTCTCGTGTACTCACCTCAAGTAGCCAGTGAACCAGAGAGACTGCTCGGTGTCTCGCTTGCTGCGCCATTCCCCTCTACTGACCGGATACGTGTGCTTATTCTGCTCTTCAGTTCAGTTCCCCGTCACCCTAGGCAGCCGTACATGGCGGAGTGTCCGGCGCCAGGCCTAACACCTGTAAAGTTGCCTGTTAGTTAATCCCTGTGCTAGGCTAGGTGCCATATGTTGTGATCCCCACGGTGATCCCATGTGTGTATTCTTCCACGGTACAGTTCCCCTCTTGATGAGCCCGTGACTTTTCCTTGGAAGACTCCGCTCTGCTGTTCCTGCCGGTGTTGCCTCCCTCCTTGGTATGCTTTCCCAGTGTTATCCAATAAGTCTTACTGTATGGGTCTAGTGTAACAACAGTAATAAACTCTCTCCATGTAAGCCCTGTCCTTTCTTCCACCCCAGTTGCAGCGGGGGGACTAGGTTGCTTACTAGGGGAGCTGGAAGGGGCAGCCACCGTGGCGTTTTGGTAGTGTGACGAGTCGGCTGCCTCCCCCTAATTATCATCATCACCCCGTCCCTTAATCACCGCCCTTCACCAGGCTCCCGACAGGAGTGGGTGCATCGAGAGACCGGTCTCTTCCCCGTACATGCACGCTGGTGTCCTCGTGGGTCCAGGAAGGGAGCGTTGAGGGATCTCCGTGCCGCCGAAAATGTGAGCTACCGGACCCGTGGTCCGTTCCGAATGAGCCAGTGAGAACCGTACGCGTTACACGGCCGTCGGGCCAGGATGCCGGGCCATCCAGTCCCTTCAAGCGCCGTGGGCCGAGAGAGAAGGATGAAGCTGCTGAACGAAGCCGCCGCCCCTCACGCCCCGGGACCAAGAGGGGAGCGTGTGCGGCTGCCGGACTCCGCCCCTTACCTGGACCCTTCCTACTCGAACACTGCCCCACCTTCACTAACCCCGCAGCACGACGAGGACACCAGATCCCCTGTTTATTTTGGACACTTTATTCCCTTTTCTGGACACTTTGTTATATTATTTTGTGAATAAACGCCTCTCCAGGCCTGACGCCACACCCACTGTGTCTGTCGTTTGGTCGTCCCGTGACGTCACCGACGTGACGTCTCCGTTCCCTCCTTCAGGGAACGAGGGTTACATACATAACCGAGACGTTTTCTTCCAGAACTTACAAACTCCTCAAAACAGTTTAGTGCCCGATTTAGAACAAAGCAAATTAGTGATGTACTGATCGGCCTACAGTCTTTATCGGCTGACGTTCACACTAATCCTTTAGTCCTGCTTAAATTCAGGGACAATTTTTATTCATTTATTTTTTAAATTGCAGCAAGCACACATACAATACTACTTTAATGAATGAACTCTGGATCAGATTAACCTTCTTTAATTTTTGTTGTTTTTTCATGTTAGTTCACAGTGCGTAATGTTAAGAGATACAACTTTTTATTTGAAAAATGCTGTAGAAGTATTGTTCTTCATTAATGTAGAGTTAACTAAGGAAATTTAGTTAACTAAGGAAAACCTTACTTTATGTAGCTGGGAACAGCAGACCTAAACACATTTACCCTGTTGAGCTAAAGGGTGACATTGATATTGAAGAACCGGTCTTAAAATTGATGTCAAGTGAATGCACCTGGAATAGAACTGATGTTTCATAACTGCTGTTCAAGAAAATTTCAAGTGTGACTTTCAAATGACAAATTACAGTTAGGCAAAAGATCCAAATCCTCCAAAACCCTAGATGGTCTTCATAGATCTGATTCATTGTTCTTTCTCTCTCTGTCTTCAGTCTGTGTGGATGCCATATTACAGAGAAACAGTGTTTCATCCTGACTTTAGCTCTGAAATCAAACCCATCACACCTGAGAGAACTGGACCTGAGTGGAAATAAAATAGAAAACAAAGGAGTGAAGCACTTATGTGATCTACTGATTGATTTCCGCTGTAAAATGGAGAGACTGAGGTCAGTAACATTCACATACAAGAAACAAAATGCTTAAAATCACCTTGACAGTTTTTAAACAAAGACACTTTATACTCAGTATCTTGTAGAGAGCATTTTGTGAGAGAATATTTTGTGATCTGGTGAAATAAAGATGATCCCTCTTCATTTGTCTTTACAGAATGTTTTAATTTCTGCTTTTTCCCAATGTAGGTTAAGAGGCTGTGATATGACAGATGAAGGATGTTCTGCCCTGACTTCAGCTCTGAAATCAAACCCATCACACCTGAGAGAGCTGGACCTGAGTGAGAATAAACTAGGAGACTCTGGATTTGAAAACATTAGCAATCTACTGATGAACACACAATGCAAGCTGGAAATACTAGCGTTAGTATCATTATACTGTACAGCAGTTTGATTGAAAGTCACTGTTTAGTCAAACAGGCCCAGTTTACAGTATTTAAACCCTAGCACTATATCTGTATTTTTGTCACCTTTAATAATAGGTGTCTAAATAGGATTTAATTAAATTACATTTTATTTAATTTCATTTAAAGTATTTTATAAAATGTACTGGTTGTGTACATGTTCTGCAGAAATATTATGAGATTCACATTTGCTGCAACAATGAATAAGAGACAAAAAAAAATTATGTCTCTAGTTTTGGAAAAAAAAAAAATTAAATAGAAAGAAAACAGCAGGTTCTGGCAACTTAAACATCTATTAACAACTAAACTATATACAGGTGCATCTCAATAAATTAGAATGTCATGGAAAAGTTCATTTATTTCAGTAATTCAACTCAAATTGTGAAACTTGTGTATTAAATAAATTCAATGCACACAGACTGAAGTAGTTTAAGTCTTTGGTTCTTTTAATTGTGATGATTTTGGCTCACATTTAACAAAAACCCACCAATTCACTATCTCAACAAATTAGAATACTTCATAAGACCAATAAAAAAAACAGTTTTAGTGAATTGTTGGCCTTCTGGAAAGTATGTTCATTTACTGTACATGTACTCAATACTTGGTAGGGGCTCCTTTTGCTTTAATTACTGCCTCAATGCACGAGTTTCACAATTTGAGTTGAATTACTGAAATAAATGAACTTTTTCACGACATTCTAATTTATTGAGATGCACCCGTAGACTATATGGAAGGCTATATGTGACCCTGGGCCACAAAACCAGTCATAAGGGTCAATTTTTCGAAAATGAGATTTATACATCATCTGAAAGCTGAAGAAGTAAGCTTTCCGTTAATGTATGGTTTGTTAGGATAGGAGCATATTTGGCATATTTGGAGATACAACTATTTGAAAATCTGGAATCTGAGGGTGCAAAAAGAAGCAAAATATTGATAAAATCGCCTTTAAAGTTGTCCAAATTAAGTTCTTAGCAATGCATATTACAAATAAAAAATTAAGTTTTAATATATTTACAGTAGGAAATTTACAAAATATCTTCATGGAACATGATCTTTACTTAATATCCTAATGATTTTTGGCAT
>NW_015549631.1:82919-88425 GCF_001515605.1 Sinocyclocheilus anshuiensis | reverse complement strand
ACAATGTATTTTTGGCTATTGCTACAAATATACCCCAGCGACTTAAGACTGGCTTTGTGGTCCAGGGTCACATATGTCTACTGTTGCTGTTTTCATAAGACAGTCGTCAAGAATCTGAACCATTGACCTTTCTGTTTCTGTCTTCAGTCTGTGTAAATGCAGTATTACAGAGAAGCAGTGTGTCTTCCTGACTTCAGCTCTGAAATCAAACCCATCACACCTGAGGGAACTGGACCTCAGTGGAAATGTACTTAAACACACAAGAGTGAATAAATTGTATGATATACTGAAGGATTCACGATTTAAACTGGAAAGATTGAGGTGAGGAACATTCACGTACAACAAAGAAATTAGTGTTTTGGTATTTTAAGGAAACAAAATGAAAAGGTTATCTCATTTCTCTGAATGCAGGTTAAGGTACTGTGCTATAAAAGCTGAAGATTGTTCAGCTCTGACTTCAGCTCTGAAATCAATGTCATCACACCTGAGAGAGCTGGCCTTGAGTGGGAATGAAATAGGCCAGTTGGGAGCAACAAACCTCAGTGATCTACTGATGAACCCACAATGCAAGCTGGAAAAACTAGAGTTAGTAACATTGTACTGTACAGCAGTTACAGTGTGATTAAAGTTTATTATGCTATTAGCTGATGGACTGATGATTCAGTATGTGTGTCAGTAGAAAAATAAAAACAAACTCCTCCAAAAACTCCAGGATTTGACATTTTTGGCTGTAAAATTTTCATATGTTGAAGTTTGAAAAATCGTATCTGCAAAAAAAAGAAAAAAGAAGAATAGACAAAAAACTGACGTAGCATGAATGACAGTAAATTATTTTGACAGTTACATGGCTTTTACAGGACTAATAGTACTTTTCACTAAATCAGTTTTTATTAAGCAAAATTTGTATGGTTTCTTGGTTTATGGTCATCTAATTAGGTTCTCAGGTTTTTGGTGGTGTATTAGTGACAGTATGGTGTTTATTCATGATGCATTTAACTCACATGTGAACTTAACATGGTCTTTTCTCTTGTCTTCAGTTTGTGTAGATGCAGTATTACAGAGAAACAGTGTCTCATCCTGACTTCAGCTCTGAAATCAAACCCAATACACCTGAGAGAGCTGAACATCAGTGTGAATCAACTAGGAGACTCTGGAGTTGAAAACCTTGGTGTTCTGTTGGGCAGTTCACAATGCAAACTGGAAAAACTACAGTTAGTATCATTACACTGTACAAAAACTTGCATGACAATAGATTATTCTATTGTTAAATGGCTTCCGTAGCACTGATGGTGCTTTTCGTGAAATCTAAGAGGTAGTGAAATGCATGTTTCTGGAGGTTTGCTTATGAAACACAGACTACTGTGGTTTATAATAGCAACAGTAACAAACTACACTGGCATGCAGTAAATTTCGCTTTCTTCACTTAACCCGCTTAATCCCAAATTTTTTCCAGACATGAAAATATCCAGATGATGGTTAGTATTAGTAACCCTTTGAAATAATGAATACTTATTTTTGAAATTTTAAACAGCTATTTTAAACTGTTTGATCACATTCTAAGGTTACAATTATGCATAAAAACACTTATACAACACTGATAGGAATACTGAGATAAACGTCAAAAAAATACAACCATCAACATACTTCAAAATTGTTACTTTATTGTATCATACAGTATATCATAAAATTGTTATGTTAGTGCTACTAATATTACAACATCAATATTGTAACTTATTTGTAACATTTGAACTTTTAATTTAGTGCAATATTTTGTCATTGCAACATTTTAGTGCAGCCTTCCCTGACAACTGCAATTGGATTTATATATGTACTTAAGTTATTATATAAATTATCCCACAGGTCACAATTTTGACCATCAGCATGTTTACTGATTGTATGACAACACTCATCAAAATTTAATAATTGTGAATTCATATATTAAACCAGACACCTTACAGATAATTTGGATCGATGGGCAAGGCCAAAACAGAGGGGCGTTTTCGACCATGTTACCTGATTGGCTGATGCCATAGTGATGGGTAGATTTAGGGGTGGGGTAAGGGGGATCATTTTCATTGCATGATTTAGAAACACCCAGCAGTTTGAAAACACCCACAAAGTCAGAAATGCCCACTTTTGCTCTGCAGAGACCTAAATCTCGATTCACTGTATGACAACGATCATGTGTGTTTCGGGTTTATTCTAACATCCTCAATTCCAATAATGCTCTTTTACTGTAGTCACAATGTTATATAGAGTCATGTTTATCATAAAACACTGATAAAAGCATATTTACCCCCACTTTGGAATTTAAAGAGTATATGTTTATGTTGAACTTTATTCTTGAACAGATGGCGCTGTATTAAGCAGTATATAAAAAGTGTTTCTGTTGCTCATGAAAACGTTTCTGAAACGTCTGTGTATTTGTCAAATATTGCATTTAATTCACTTAATCTGTGATAGGATATGCAAACACTGTGTGAGTGTCACACCCGGGAGCAGAAAGTGTCTGACTTGACGTGTCCATTTTCAACTCCGCCCCCGACTGCTCTTGGCTAATCTTGTTGACCGCCATCTATAGCCTGTAGTTGAACACACTTATCATCTTCTCATGGTGCAAACAGGAAATAAACTGCTCTGGTCATGTGATAATTTGCACTAACCATGTGAAAATGCACATATTTAATTGAGACCCTTTATTTTTTCCATATTTGCAGGAATAATTCACACTGTAAACTAGAGAGATTGAGGTCAGTGACACTCACATACAAAAAAGAAAATGCTTAAAATCATTTCAACATTGCAATTTAACAAACACTTTTACTCAATATCTCATAATGAGTCTGGGTTCACATTATAAGGGCGCTACGGAGGCCACATCCTACCCGAAAGGAGGTGACATGTAGAGACACTAATATGGACTGACCCAGGCCTGGGGCAGTACTACATATGGAATAAGCCTCTGAGGCAGGTCCTACCTAGGAGTAGGGAGGAGCGGCTGCCAGCAGAGCCTGACAGAGGGATCTGTCAAAGGGAAGACACGGTTTTACCGAGAGGGCAACCTTACCGTGGAAGAATACACATATGGGATTGCCCGATGGGAATCAAGCCTTATGGACACCTAGCCCAGTACAGGGGCTGACCGGAGACCCGGGCAAGCTAACACCGGTACTGGGCCTGGCGTCAGACTGCTCTGCCCAGTCTGACTGACAGGGGTGCTGGAGGAACTCCACCAGGGTTCGCCGTCCGGGGAACTTTACTGGAGGAGGAAAAAGGCGCTCGCATCCCTGGTTGAGGGGGAATGGCACAGCATGCGTGACACGGCCAGCTCTTCCCGCCACTTACCTGTTACCCAACACACGGGAAGAAACTGGCTCAATGCGGAGCCTGTGAATCTCGTGAAGATGTTTGGTGTCGCCCAGCCCGCATCTCTACAGATGTCTGCCAGAGAGGTGCCATGCACCAACGCCTAGGAGGAGGCAACACTCCGTGTGCAGTGAGCCCTCACACCCAGGGGGCACAGCTCGCCTTGGGATTGGTACATCAAGCCAATGGCATCCACTATCCAGTGGGCCCACCTCTGCTTGGAGACATCCTTCCCTTTCTGCTGACCTCCGTAGCAGACAAAGAGCTGCTCAGAGCTTCTGAAGCTCCAGGTGCGGTCCACATATATGCGCAACGCTCTTACAGGACACAGCAACGCCAAGGCTGGATCTGCGTCCTCTGAGGGTACTTACAGGTTCACCACCTGACCATGAAAAGCTGTGGTGGGAACCTTGGGCACGTATCCAGGCCAGGGTCTCAGGACAACGTGAGAGTAGGCCGGCTCAAACACAAGGCACTCTTCGCTCACCGAAAATGCTTGGAGGTCCCCGACCCTCTTGATGGATGAGAGTGCGGTCAGGAGCGCTGTCTTCTAGTAGACAGGAGCACTGTCTTCTAGCAGACAGGAATTTAAGCTCGATTAAATCCAGCAGTTCAAAGGAACCCCTCTGCAGTCCAGCCAGGACAATAGAGAGATCCCAGGAGGGCACCAGGGGTGGCCTAGGAGGATGTAACCTCCAGGCACCCCTCAGGAACCTCATGACGAGATTGTGCTTTCCCAGGGACTGGCCGTCCACTGCATTGTGATGTGCTGCGATAGCAGCCACATACACTTTCAAGGTGGAGGCTGACAGCCAGGGCTTAATTTGTGCCGGAACAAGCCAGATCTGGATTCGGCACCTCCGAAATCCGATCCGGCACCTCATTTTGGCGGATCCCCCTCCTCACGCGCCATTGAAAGACGTTCGTGCTGACCTATAGCGTGCATATGATATATATTTCATGAAAAATCTTCTATTATGAGCGCGCTAGCTGTACATTTGAGATAACGAACTTGAGTGCGCAAAAGACGCGACATGTGAACGGCCCCTTAGGCTGCTTTCACAAGACCGAATGCACGGATACACATGCGTTTTCGTTCTCAACTGTTTACATTTAAGACAAAACCAACTGCTTACGAGGATACTCACCAGTACGGCCATTTTTACGTCATTTTGTGTGTATTTGGCTGCTTAAGCTCAACAAACTTTGCGAAATAACTCAATATGACACTCGTGAGGTGGCTTTACGCGTGCACTTTGGACATGCCTGTGAGCACACAGAATACAGCCTCTGGAGCGCGCGAGTACCGATTGGCTTAAAAATACTTTAAAAAGATGTGCAAATGATACATTTTTGTGACAATGCAACAATGACCTGATTAGGCAATTGACAGTTCTGTCAATTGTCCCGAAATGTGAGCGAAAGTCTTGGATGAGACGGTGAGGGAGTGAAAGAGACAAGACATGGTACAGCTTAATCACTCATGCGGTTTTCAAATGACTGATTTTATCTAATAATTGTGACGAGAGGGGCGGGGCCGAGAGCCGTGGGAACGGAGCGACGCCGGTGGAGTAATTGATAATGAGCGACACCTGCACCACTCACCGGTCTCGAGTCTCACGGAGGAGCTCCGGAAGGATAAAAAGGAGGAGTGACGACAGTGAAAGACGAGAGAGGACCAGGCCTGGAGTTTATTTTGTGTTTTGGTTTTGTTTGTGCGCGACAGTCGTCCGCGAGGGGCTGTCGCGCTGTTTTGTGTTTATTTTATTATTAAAGTTTTATTTAAATGTTCGCCGGTTCCCACCTCCTTCTTCCCGAACTACGAACTGTGTTACATTGGTGCCGAAACCCGGGAGGAAGGAGGGGCACGCTGCCAGAGATCCCTCGCCGCTGTGGTGAGTCCGCGGTGCCATCGAGCATGGCGGAGCAGTCTGCCGCCATGGAGGCTCGAGGCGGTGGGCTGGAGTGAGTTACCGGGGGGGGGGACGAACTCGCTGCCGGCCGCCTGGGCTGTGGAGGGACGGCTGCCGTCCGTGAGGGAGCGGAGGAGTCGCCGCCGTTCGCCTGAGGCCGGAGCCTGCTGCCATCCACCATGATGGGGAGGAGCAGGGAACGGGGGACTCCTGCCGGCTGCCCGAAC
>NW_015549631.1:60998-65759 GCF_001515605.1 Sinocyclocheilus anshuiensis | reverse complement strand
AAACCTCTGAGGCAGGTCCTACCTAGGAGTAGGGAGGAGCGGCTGCCAGCAGAGCCTGACAGAGGGATCTGTCAAAGGGAAGACACGGTTTTACCGAGAGGGCAACCTTACCGTGGAAGAATACACATATGGGATCGCCCGCAGGAAATCAAGCCATATGGACACCTAGCCCAGTACAGGCTGGAGACCCGGGCAAGCTAACACCAGAACTGGGCCTGGCGTCAGACTACTCCACCCAGTCTGACTGCCAGGGGTGCTGGAGGAACTCCACCAGGGTTCGCCGTCCGGGGAACTTTACTGGAGGAGGAAAAAGGCGCTCGCATCCCTGGTTGAGGGGGAATGGCACAGCATGCGTGACACGGCCAGCTCTTCCCGCCACTTACCTGTTACCCAACACACGGGAAGAAACTGGCTCAATGCGGAGCCTGTGAATCTCGTGAAGATGTTTGGTGTCGCCCAGCCCGCATCTCTACAGATGTCTGCCAGAGAGGTGCCATGCACCAACGCCTAGGAGGAGGCAACACTCCGTGTGCAGTGAGCCCTCACACCCAGGGGGCACAGCTCGCCTTGGGATTGGTACATCAAGCCAATGGCATCCACTATCCAGTGGGCCCACCTCTGCTTGGAGACATCCTTCCCTTTCTGCTGACCTCCGTAGCAGACAAAGAGCTGCTCAGAGCTTCTGAAGCTCCAGGTGCGGTCCACATATATGCGCAACGCTCTTACAGGACACAGCAACGCCAAGGCTGGATCTGCGTCCTCTGAGGGTACTTACAGGTTCACCACCTGACCATGAAAAGCTGTGGTGGGAACCTTGGGCACGTATCCAGGCCAGGGTCTCAGGACAACGTGAGAGTAGGCCGGCTCAAACACAAGGCACTCTTCGCTCACCGAAAATGCTTGGAGGTCCCCGACCCTCTTGATGGATGAGAGTGCGGTCAGGAGCGCTGTCTTCTAGTAGACAGGAGCACTGTCTTCTAGCAGACAGGAATTTAAGCTCGATTAAATCCAGCAGTTCAAAGGAACCCCTCTGCAGTCCAGCCAGGACAATAGAGAGATCCCAGGAGGGCACCAGGGGTGGCCTAGGAGGATGTAACCTCCAGGCACCCCTCAGGAACCTCATGACGAGATTGTGCTTTCCCAGGGACTGGCCGTCCACTGCATTGTGATGTGCTGCGATAGCAGCCACATACACTTTCAAGGTGGAGGCTGACAGCCAGGGCTTAATTTGTGCCGGAACAAGCCAGATCTGGATTCGGCACCTCCGAAATCCGATCCGGCACCTCATTTTGGCGGATCCCCCTCCTCACGCGCCATTGAAAGACGTTCGTGCTGACCTATAGCGTGCATATGATATATATTTCATGAAAAATCTTCTATTATGAGCGCGCTAGCTGTACATTTGAGATAACGAACTTGAGTGCGCAAAAGACGCGACATGTGAACGGCCCCTTAGGCTGCTTTCACAAGACCGAATGCACGGATACACATGCGTTTTCGTTCTCAACTGTTTACATTTAAGACAAAACCAACTGCTTACGAGGATACTCACCAGTACGGCCATTTTTACGTCATTTTGTGTGTATTTGGCTGCTTAGTACCCCCCGGCCTGCGAGGGACGATGGGGGTATGTGACGAGAGGGGCGGGGCCGAGAGCCGTGGGAACGGAGCGAGGCCGGTGGAGTAATTGATAATGAGCGACACCTGCACCACTGACCGGTCTCGAGTCTCACGGAGGAGCTCCGGAAAGATAAAAAGGAGGAGTGACGACAGTGAAAGACGAGAGAGGACCAGGCCTGGAGTTTATTTTGTGTTTTGGTTTTGTTTGTGCGCGACAGTCGTCCGCGAGTGGCTGTCGCGCTGTTTTGTGTTTATTTTATTGTTAAAGTTTTATTTAAATGTTCGCTGGTTCCCTCCTCCTTCTTCCCGAACTACGAACTGTGTTACAATAATTTGTGTGGATTTATTTACTAATTTAACCTACTATATTGAATAAATGTTTGCAGGAATTTCCCTCATTATAAACTTGAAAGCTGCAGAAATGAGTAAAACTATAGCCTACACATGCACAATTCCCCACCGAAATTCAGGACCTGATTAAATATAACTCTATTATACAGAGATTTGTTAAATAAAATACCATGACATTTCCAAAACTTTTCCAGGCATGTAAATTGCTGGTTTAAAAATTCATGGCTTTTCCAGGTTTTCCATGACCGTATGAACCCTGATAAAAGAAACTGATGCACGCTGTTAATCACTTAAATTGGTCCACCAAGTGATTGCGTGAATGCTCCGTTACCTCTCCCTCCTCTAATCACATGCCGGATCCGTTACCCTGCTTTGCTCCGGGACCTTGCAATTTACAAATTAAGCACTGGTGACAACCTACGCTTCAACCTCTCTTGCAGGAAAGAGAGCACTTCTCCAATTGTGCACCTTCGGGGGTCTTCTTGGTGATAAGAACACCAGATCGCGAACAGACTCCACTCCAAGGCAAAACCTCGCCTCGTAGAGAGGGCTCTGGCCTGAGTGACAGGGACTGGCCGTCCACTGCATTGTGATGTGCTGCGATAGCAGCCACATACACTTTCAAGGTGGAGGCTGACAGCCAGGGCTTAATTTGTGCCGGAACAAGCCAGATCTGGATTCGGCACCTCCGAAATCCGATCCGGCACCTCATTTTGGCGGATCCCCCTCCTCACGCGCCATTGAAAGACGTTCGTGCTGACCTATAGCGTGCATATGATATATATTTCATGAAAAATCTTCTATTATGAGCGCGCTAGCTGTACATTTGAGATAACGAACTTGAGTGCGCAAAAGACGCGACATGTGAACGGCCCCTTAGGCTGCTTTCACAAGACCGAATGCACGGATACACATGCGTTTTCGTTCTCAACTGTTTACATTTAAGACAAAACCAACTGCTTACGAGGATACTCACCAGTACGGCCATTTTTACGTCATTTTGTGTGTATTTGGCTGCTTAAGCTCAACAAACTTTGCGAAATAACTCAATATGACACTCGTGAGGTGGCTTTACGCGTGCACTTTGGACATGCCTGTGAGCACACAGAATACAGCCTCTGGAGCGCGCGAGTACCGATTGGCTTAAAAATACTTTAAAAAGATGTGCAAATGATACATTTTTGTGACAATGCAACAATGACCTGATTAGGCAATTGACAGTTCTGTCAATTGTCCCGAAATGTGAGCGAAAGTCTTGGATGAGACGGTGAGGGAGTGAAAGAGACAAGACATGGTACAGCTTAATCACTCATGCGGTTTTCAAATGACTGATTTTATCTAATAATTGTGACGAGAGGGGCGGGGCCGAGAGCCGTGGGAACGGAGCGAGGCCGGTGGAGTAATTGATAATGAGCGACACCTGCACCACTGACCGGTCTCGAGTCTCACGGAGGAGCTCCGGAAAGATAAAAAGGAGGAGTGACGACAGTGAAAGACGAGAGAGGACCAGGCCTGGAGTTTATTTTGTGTTTTGGTTTTGTTTGTGCGCGACAGTCGTCCGCGAGTGGCTGTCGCGCTGTTTTGTGTTTATTTTATTGTTAAAGTTTTATTTAAATGTTCGCTGGTTCCCTCCTCCTTCTTCCCGAACTACGAACTGTGTTACAATAATTTGTGTGGATTTATTTACTAATTTAACCTACTATATTGAATAAATGTTTGCAGGAATTTCCCTCATTATAAACTTGAAAGCTGCAGAAATGAGTAAAACTATAGCCTACACATGCACAATTCCCCACCGAAATTCAGGACCTGATTAAATATAACTCTATTATACAGAGATTTGTTAAATAAAATACCATGACATTTCCAAAACTTTTCCAGGCATGTAAATTGCTGGTTTAAAAATTCATGGCTTTTCCAGGTTTTCCATGACCGTATGAACCCTGATAAAAGAAACTGATGCACGCTGTTAATCACTTAAATTGGTCCACCAAGTGATTGCGTGAATGCTCCGTTACCTCTCCCTCCTCTAATCACATGCCGGATCCGTTACCCTGCTTTGCTCCGGGACCTTGCAATTTACAAATTAAGCACTGGTGACAACCTACGCTTCAACCTCTCTTGCAGGAAAGAGAGCACTTCTCCAATTGTGCACCTTCGGGGGTCTTCTTGGTGATAAGAACACCAGATCGCGAACAGACTCCACTCCAAGGCAAAACCTCGCCTCGTAGAGAGGGCTCTGGCCTGAGTGATAGTGTCTTCCACCGCTGGTGGACAAAACACCCAAGTCTGGGTACCACATGGTGCCGGGGCCCCTGAGAAAGGAGGTCCTTCCTCAGAGGAATGCGCCAGGTGGGGCTGTCACAAGGAGCATGAGTTCCGAAAACCAGGTCTGGGTGGGCCAATACGGCGCAACCGGCAAGACCTGTCCCTCGTCCTCGCTGACTTTGGAGGACTTATGGGAGGCAACCAGGTTTACCTGAGCTTCCCCGAATCGACTCCAGAACAGCCGGACCGTCTCGGGATGGAGTCGCCATTCTCCGGGGAACGTGAGCTGTCGTGAGAGCACTTTGGCTGCACGATTGAGCTCCCCCAGGATGTGGACGGCATGCATCGACTTGCACCGCGTCTGACTCCAGAGGAGGAGATGGCAGGCGAGTTGTGACATGCGACGTGATCGTAGACAACCCTGCCAGTTGATGTACGAAACGGTTGCAGTGTTGACCATGCGGACCAACACGTGCTAGCCAAGCAGCAGCAGCCGCACCGCTGCAAGGATAGTAGCACTGC
>NW_015549631.1:45385-60662 GCF_001515605.1 Sinocyclocheilus anshuiensis | reverse complement strand
CCGGGCATAATGGGAGGGGCCATGGCTATGCATACAGAAGAGGAACTATCTCTGCCAGCCATGAAGATTTGGGCCACCTGTGTGCTATCAAAATCAGAGTCAGGCTCTGCTCTTTCACCCTGACCAGAGTAGGAGATATCAGGCAAAGCAGAGGAAAAGCGTAGAGCAGCACATTGGGCCATGGGTAGGTCCTAGAAAGTAGGTCCTTCCTCAGAGGAATGCGCCAGGTGGGGCTGTCACAAGGAGCATGAGTTCCGAAAACCAGGTCTGGGTGGGCCAATACGGCGCAACCGGCAAGACCTGTCCCTCGTCCTCGCTGACTTTGGAGGACTTATGGGAGGCAACCAGGTTTACCTGAGCTTCCCCGAATCGACTCCAGAACAGCCGGACCGTCTCAGGATGGAGTCGCCATTCTCCGGGGAACGTGAGCTGTCGTGAGAGCACTTTGGCTGCACGATTGAGCTCCCCCAGGATGTGGACGGCATGCATCGACTTGCACCGCGTCTGACTCCAGAGGAGGAGATGGCAGGCGAGTTGTGACATGCGACGTGATCGTAGACAACCCTGCCAGTTGATGTACGAAACGGTCGCAGTGTTGTCCGTGAGGACCAACACGTGCTTGCCAAGCAGCAGCGGCCGGAACCGCCGCAAGGCTAGTAGCACTGCCAGCAACTCGAGGCAGTTGATGTGCCAAAGCAGTCGAGGCCCTGTCCAGAACCCAGAGGCTCCCTGTCCATTGCATGTAGTGCACCAGCCCGCACTGGAGGCATCTATCGTTACAACAACATGCCAAGACACTTGTTTTAAGGGCACCCCGACCCGTAGAAAGACGAGGTCCATCCAGGGGCTGAATGAGCGGCCACGTGTTGGCGTGATGGTCATGCGAACTGTACCACGGCACCATGCCCATCTCGGGACTCGGGACTGTAACAATTGCTGAAGTGGTCTCATATGAAGCAATCCGAGCTGCGTGACTGCGGCTGCGGATGCCATATGCCCGGGGGGGGCGCCGGGCGAACTGAATCGCTTTGCCGAGTCAGACTGTCCAAATGAGCCAGCGGGACAGGTTGGGCAGCGTGAGCCACGCCCTCAAACTCCGTGCGAGTGGCACCAGAGGGACAACCGACATACCCACAGTGGTGCAGCAGTGGGAAGTCGTGCTAGACGGCCCAGAAACCACCACGTTCTGGCTCGTCACGTCAGGGCTCCCCATGTCCCCGAAGGGACTGACCAGAGATGCGTGGGAAGGCATTGCATCCCCGAACCGCAATCTCTTGGCCGCTGGCAATAGGGGACGTCATGGGCGAGAGTGAGGAGGCCGTGCGTCGCTCACTGTTAACCCACGAGCCTGATGGCCCAGAGGAAAAGGAAACTGCTCTTTCTTTGAGAATGTGGTTACCGCTGGCACTTGGGCCAATACCGGAACAGAACAATTAAACAAAAGATTCCTCACCCGGCCCTCCAACGGGGAAGGAGTGGCACTCTCCTTGCCATCTTTGGAAGAAAAGCAGTTCCTCGCATCTCTGGGCTGTCTGTGTCAGGGCCGCCTCGTCATTTTCCTGGAGGACTTAGGGGCCGGCTGACACGGGGGGGAGGGTGCCGCGCTCCCGTGCAAGGCTCGACACGACCGGGCTCTACATGGTCTCAGCACGGGGTGGAGCAGCCGCAGGAGAGCGCCCTTGGTGACGGGTAGGCTGAGGCGTGGCCCATAGCGGAACGGTGGCAGGTGGAGGATCACGCCGGGGCCGGATGTGCTGGATAGCCTCAGTCTGCCTTTGTACTGCCGAAACTGCTGGGCGAAGTCCTCGACAGTGTCGTCGAATAGCCCAGCCTGGGAGATAGGAGCGTCAAGAAAAGCGCACTTTGTTGACGTTACTCATCTCAACAAGGCTGAGCCATAGATGGCGCTCTAGGGTCACAAGAGTGGACACCGCCTTCCTGAGGGACCGCGTTGTGACCTTCGTCGACCGGAGAGCAAAGTCGGTCACCGAGCGCAGCTCCTGCATCAACCCCGGGTCGGTACTACCCTCGTGCATTTGTTTGAGTGCCTTGGCTCGGTGGACCTGCAGGGTTGCCATGGCATGCAGGGCAGAGGTGGCTTGGCCCACAGCACTGTAAGCTTTGGGGTGAGAGCCACAGTCAGCTTACAGGCTTTGGACGGGAGACGAGGACGATTCCTCCCAAGTGGCGGCGTTTGGTGGGCACAGGTGCACCGCAACCGCACTCTCCACCTGGGGAATGTCAACATACCCCCTAGCCACCCTGCCTTCAAGGGTAGTGAGGATGAAAGAGGCGGACGAGCGGCTTCCAGATGAAAAAAGGGCCGTCCACGACTTCATCAGCTCCTCACGCACCTCCAGGAAGAAAGGAACCGGGGCAGGGCGTGAACATAAAACATACAAAACATAAAACACATACACAACGTTTTTCTTTGATATTTTGTCTAAAGGTTAAAAACAATTTTCATTCAAAAAAAAGAAAAAGATTTTTCTGACTTTTTTCTGAAAAATGATATAACAAAAATCTTTAAACATAAGTGATTTTGAAAATACAATATAACAGTACACAAAATGGTTAAATTAATCAAATGTTTCAAACAGGTTAAAGTGCAAAAGTACACAGCTATATTGTTAAATAATATAAAATATATTTTCTGGCATGTTTTAGTGTGAAATGTGAATATGTTTAAGTAAAACTAAATGTTTGAAAATAAATGCTAAGTATTTAAGTATTTAGTGTTGTTCAATAAACACCATAGTGAATACAAAAAACTGAATGGCTGTTTGAAAACACGTAAATACTGTTTGACTTCCTTTCTTCTCTGTGAAGAAACAGAAAGTGCAGTCTATTTTGTTTATGTGGGCTTTCGGGGAAACGGCTACTGTCAGAAAGTGAACTGCATTTTTATTCAGTCTGTCTCCTTCACTCACAGCGGTTGACTGACTGTCTGGGAGTGACACATTCATTGCTGAAGCAACAGTGCAAGTGCACATGCGTAACTGTGCCCTCTGGGTGAAAGTACAAATAATTTTTCTTCCTCTGTCTGTCTTTCTCTTTCTAGTCTAAATGATTGTGGCATTACAGATGTTGCTTGTTTGGCTCAGTCTTTGGCTGAAACAAAAGTACTGCTGTTTTTAAAAGAGCTTGATCTGAGTAACAATAAAATAGGAGACTCAAAGCAGCAGCTCATTGATGTGCTGCAAGACTCAAACTGTGAACTGAAGTGAGTAAACATTCTTTTATTGCAGTCACGCTAACACATTTACATTTACATTTAGTCATTTAGCAGACGCTTTTATCCAAAGCGACTTACAAATGAGAACAATCGAAGCAATCAAAATCAACAAAAGAGCAATGATATACAAGTGCTATAACAAGTCTCAGTTAGCTTAACGCAGTACACGTAGCAAGGGTTTTTAAATAATATAATAAATAAAAAGAAAACAGATAAAAGAATAGAGCAAGCCAGTGTTAGAGGTCTTTTTGCTTTTGTTAATTGTATAATAAATGAAAAGAAAACAGATAGAACACAAAAAAATTAGAAAGCTAGGGTTAGTTTTTTTTTTAAAGAATAGAATTAGAATAGAGAGTGCTAGAGTTAGAGGGTCAAATAAAGATGGAAGAGATGTGTTTTTAGTGTTTTTTTTTAGTGTTCTTGAAGATGGCTAAGGACTCAGCTGCTTGTATTGAGTTGGGCAGGTCATTCCACCAGGAGGGAACATTAAATTTAAAAGTCCGTAAAAGTGATTTTGTGCATCTTTGGGATGGCACAATCAAGCGATGTTCCCTTGCAGAACGCAAGCTTCTAGAGGGCACATAATTCTGAAGTAATTCACAAATTAGTAACACAAACAAACAAACATCATGTAAATTGTTTTAAATGTATTATATTTCAAACAAATATTGTTTTAAAATCTGTGTGTCAAATAGTTTAAAATCAGTAACTAAACTGATTACAGAAATGTAATCTTTGTTACAGTCTACTTTGTACTCAAAGTAATTGAAATATAGTAATTATTTCAAACTTGTTCCACTCAACACTGTTGTTCTCTTCTGATTCCTCTTTACAGCCTGGAGAAAGAACATTTGCTCAGCTGGAGAGCTGGTGTGAACTACATTGGTAGCTTTGGTGGGTGGTTAACATCCTGGTCTAAAGCTCAGGAGGATCCTGTGGAATCAACAGAACAAGAAAAGGTCACCGTTAGATGAGGAATTCTCAGAATAAATCAATATGTGTGGTGGTAATTTGGCCGAGATATTGCTAAACTGCAATTAAGAAATACAAAAATGCCAAACTTACAGCTACTACAACTTCAAATAACTGCTTAACAAATCGAAAGTTTACTGGTGGAAAAGGCTCAGACCTTCAAATGAAATAATGCAGTATTAATAGAAGCATGCGAGTAATGTTATTTACTCTAGTATTGTTAGTTTAGTATTCAGTTTAAGGTCTACATCATAATGATGGTGGCTGGGTTTATTTGAGAGATGAAGAAGTGTATCAGGACTGGATCAAATGCTTTGATGAGCCTGTTGGTTATCTAGGTGCTGCACCCTTAGACTTTCTGTCCCTCTTTCTGACTGCTGACTTCTGGAACCTCATTACAAATGAAACCAACAGATATGCTCATCAGTTTCTAAACTCCCAACAGCTGAAACCCAATTCCAGATTTCCTGAATATTTCCTGAATATT
Organism: Sinocyclocheilus anshuiensis; assembly: GCF_001515605.1. NCBI lineage: Eukaryota > Metazoa > Chordata > Actinopteri > Cypriniformes > Cyprinidae > Sinocyclocheilus > Sinocyclocheilus anshuiensis. The sequence continues at coordinate 55,968 of NW_015549631.1, read as the reverse complement.
AGTGATGAACTGATCAAAAAGTAGGCTACTGTTCACATGCGTTTTACTACTATATAGTATAGTAATATAGTAATAATTTAGTACTTTCTCCTGTTTTATTCTTGGTTTCCTCTTTTCTGATTATTTGGAATGAGGATAAAAAGACAAAAAAAAAAACATGCAAATAAGTTCAAACATCCATTCAATATCTATTATTTCCTGAATATTATGAAATTCAAGATGGCCGCCCCTGATGACGTCATAATATGCAAATTAGATGAGTATATTTAGACCCCACATAAACTTTCGGTCATGCCCAACGTTTTTCTAATTTACAGTAGATCTCTATCTTTAAGCCCTTTCAAGCCACAAGCTTTTGAAATCTTGAGGTCAAAATCCAGCATTTTTCCAAAAATCCCTGGCGCCCAAAGGGTTAAACTCATCCATAATGAAGCAATTAAAAAATTGCTCATAACTGTGATATCAAATGATACAAACTGAAAGTCTAAAATGAAAATGTAATTATTGTGAGCTACATTTACACAGATTCACAGATTCAGTCCTATCAATATGTTATTTTTTATCTCTTATAACAATTTGTTTGACCAAATTTTACATTTGTTTTGCATATATTTTATTTTTCTTACATTTTATATACAAAATATATTTATTTAAATTTGTATTAAGTTCTGTATCCTTCTGTCTCATAATGAACAAATAGCCTATGTCTGTACATAAGACAATGCTTTGACTGACTAAAGATGGAGTCTGTTCACTACATCAACCCAGACTAAGTAATCTTTAGTATTGCCAGTTGACAGCATTTATGTACCCAAAATCCCCCATATTTGAAGTTGTTGCTTTCACAGTCAGTAGTCTGGATAGTATAATGCTTTTTGTTTAACCGTTATCATCTTCCTTTTTGCCATTGTTTTGTATTGTACTGGATTATGTATTGGCATATTGTAAATGTAGGATCATATATACCGTACTTTTATTTTCAGTCTTTATTCTTCTCATACTGTGTAATAGTTTTATATGCAAGGCTGAACTACCTCCTATGTTTCTGTTAAGAACTGACCAACAAGTACATGTTGCAACCAGGAACTGGGAAGTATGCTAATGCTTGAGCAAACAGAGAGAGAGATATATGTAGTAGTGATTTCTGTGTTCTGGGCCACTTCTTATCTGACACTTGACTAGTAAGTGACATTAATAAAATACTATTTATCTCCACCCCAGACTCATTGTCTCTTCTTTCCTGATCCAACAAACTGCATGTTATGGCTGGGGGAATGCCCATTATTTAAATGTGGTGTTTGGCCAAACCATAGAAAATTAGGAGGATGTGTTAAGTTAGTGCCTTAAGGTTTTTCTTTTTCTTTTTTTTTTTTTGTGCATGTTTATAGTGCTTAAGTATAATCTCTCTATTTTCATTAAACAGAAAGGAAGTTTACAAGGGGAAATATTCTGCATCAAATGTTCCTCCTCAGGACTGAGTGTTGATCACAGAGGCTTCACGACCGAAGTTAACATTGTAAGTCTCTCAGTTTGTTCTGTTTGAAATGTTAAATTGCTTTTACTAAATTATAGTGATGGCAAAATGAACATTTCTTTAGTCAAGAATACAATTATCTATTTTGTTCATTTACATTTCACACCTGTTCTTTATTTAAAATGAAAGTATTAAAACAGTCAAATGTTATAAAATGTTGATTATATAAATATATTTTAGAATATAATTGAATAAACAAATGTGCACAGAATATGTATTATGTAAATAGTCTTAAATCACATCTACATACACATTCTGGAGAAAGACAATGCTAGGTGAAAGAAGCAGTACAAGTCGACCAGGATATGAACAGAGCTTAACGCACAGAAAATTCCAATCTTCAGCCAAAAAAGCCAGAGATGCTGTCAATGTGGCACCATGCCTAGTTTCAAATAAAGGGACAGTTGTGGAGACAGCACACATTAGAGATTCTCAACAGAAGGAACCCTTCCAGCATTGTCAGTTTAGGCAGTTAACCCAAGATAAATGGGTCCAAAAACGAGTACATTCCGTCTATCACATGGAAATTCGTGAGGAGAGGAAAACATGGTTACACCACAAACTAAAATAAATTATTTCAAAACGGTTGAGTGAAGATCTATGGCAGGTAAAATAAGTATTGAACACATCACCATTTTTCTCAGTAAATATATTTCTAAAGGTGCTGTTGACATGAAATTTACTCCAGATGTTGGTAAAAATCCAAGTAATCCATACATACAAAGAAAGCAAAACAAATAAGTTCAGAAATTAAGTTCTGTGTAATGAAGTGGAATGACACAGGGAAAAAGTATTGAACACATGAAGATAGGGAGGTGCAAAAAGGCATGGAAAGCCAAGACACCAGCTGAAATCTATCAGTAAACATTTCATGATGGGGAAAAGCAAAGAGCTCTCTCAAGACCCTCGCAACCTTATTTTTGCAAAACATACTGATGACATTGGTTACAGGAGGATTTCTATACTTCTGAATGTTCCAATGAGCACTGTAGGGGCCATAATCCGGAAGTGGAAAGAAAATGAGAAACCCTCAATCCCAACAAAGGCTTTTGTACGAAATATTAAATACATTTCAGTAAGCGTGTTCAATACTTTTTCCCTGGGTCATTCTATTTTATTACACAGAACTTTAATTTCTGAACTTATTTGTTTTGTTTTCTTTGTATGTATGGATTACTTGGGTTGTTACCGACATCTGGTGAAATTTTCATGTCAACAGCACCTTTAGAAATATATTTACTGAGAAAAATGGTGACGTGTTCAATACTTATTTTACCCGCTGTAAGTGAAGTGAGTACAGATCCGTTATTGTCTGAAGACTGAAAGATATATGATGAGGCTAATTTATAACACTGTTAACTGTTAAAATATATTTTATTAATATAGGCATGCACATTGGTTGGCATCAGAGATGTGGATGTTAAACTTACAATGATGCATTTTTTTATAAGCTACTTTGTATACTGCATGTTAAAGCTCATTTCATTGGTGTGAATAGCTGAAGCAAACCACACCATCACCATAAATATCTTTATTATAGTCTGATAAACCATGGTTCATGTAAAAACAACCTAAAACTAAGAACCAGTGAACAAAAGCTCTACCACTTTGACGTACAAGATGTGCAGATGTGCGTCATGTAGCTTTGTAACTAGCTTCTGCTTTGATTCTCTTCTCCTTCTGTTGCTCTTGCAAGCCAATAAAGAGAGAAATCTCATTTTTTACTTTTATTTAATTTTTATATTTGTTCACAGACTAATCATTGACTGAACTTGTAACTCATTTTATCATCGATTTTTATTGTAGGACAAGGAAAAAATATGAGACAGGTGGAAAACCATATTTTGAGTTTGCTTGCAATTTTGATTTCCCCCAAGAAATTTTTACTTTTTTGACTCCCTATACATACATTAGCCACCAATTTACCAATAAACTCAATGCTTTTCATTAACAAACCCAAGTATGTGAGGTATTTTACCCATGGCACTAACATATTTTTTTGTTTGTCTGTTTGTTTTTTTACATAATCCACAATTCACAAACCCAAATTATGGATAAGTAAATATTCCAAATGTGTATTTTTAAAAATGGTCTTTTATTACATAAAGGATTCACTCAAATAAATATTTGAAATTATTTATTTGGAGAAAAAGAGACAAAATTTTTTGTTTCCCTTTGAAGCACTTTGTATAGCTGTTTTTGAGCACAACATAAATAAGGCATAGGCCTAATTTGTGAATATTTCTTGCATCATAGATATCGCTTGGTAGCCTTCAGGTGTGTCCAGTCAAGTAATATAATAAATATTTATGATAAATCATGTTTTCACAATAGTAAATTTAACACAGACTTCCTCAAAATTAACCTCAATTTTAGCCTGAATTTTCTCCACAGATGTGATTTGAGCATGGCAATCAATGCCACCTCTCACAAACATGGCTTAGATTTGTCAGCCTGTTGAAAAAAACAGCATATGCTGGTTAGGTATGTTTTGACGCTGGGATGCTGGTTTAAGCTCGTCCTTTGCTGGTTTAAACTGGTCCTTTGCTGGTTTAAGCCAAAGGACCAGCTTAAACCAGCATCCCAGCGTCAAAACATACCTAACCAGCATATGCTGGTTTTTTCAACAGGGGGGTCACAGCTATTCAGGATCTTAAAGGGTTACTCCACCCCAAAATTACAATTTTGTCATTAATCACTTACCCCCATGTCGTTCCAAACCCGTAAAAGCTTTGTTCGTCCTCGGAACACAATTTAAGATATTTTGGATGAAAAGGCTTTTGACTGTCCCATTGACTGCCAAGTAATCAACACTGTCAAGGCCCCCCAAAAAAGTATGAAACACATCGTCAAAATAGTCCATCTGCCATCCGTTGTTCAATCTGAATTTTATGAAGCGGCGAGAATACTTTTTGTACGCAAAGAAAATAAAAATAACAACTTTATTCAACAATTTGTCTCCTCTCTGTCTCTCCGCGTCGCCGTAGCGCCATTTTGGAGAATATCCGCTGCACACAAACTGCGTACTCGCTTCTGTGTCAGCCACGCCGCACGGATACGTTTTCTACATTTTCTTAGGATATAGCGCCATTTGTGCGTCTTTTCTGGCGTCTGCTGACTGATATAAACAATTGGGAGTAACCCACGTGAAAAATACTATAGTAATTTATAGTAAATACTATAGTGTTTTTTAACCATACTATAGTAAAGTACTTGAATTCATTTGTTGTGGTAATTCTATAGTTGCTGTGGTAATATAACAACTATAGTAATATAAACAAATTACTTTACCCAATACTGTACTAAGTTTTCTACAACTATAGGGTATATTATACTACAATACACTAGTTTAGTAAAAACTAAAGTATACTACAATATTTATTACAATTTATTACTATAGTTAATACTACAGTATGTTGTAGCATTCATTAACATAGTGTTGTAAATACTATAATATATACAGTGTAATACATTAGTATGGTTCAAAAACACTATAGTATTTATTATAAATTACTATAGTATTAAGACCTGCAGTGATTCAAATTATTGTTTGGTTGTTTGATTTTATTCTCGTTTTTCTCTTATTCCCTTTTTAAAATTAACTTTTGCAAAATAAATTAGTTTAAGTAAGATACTTTACGTCCTTAAAATTAATATATGTATTGTAAGGGTTAATAATACTAAAATAACTCATATTGAGCCTGTGTGAGGACGTTTACATTTTTTTACAAGAGGTGGGTAGTTGACAGATATGCTGTACAAAAAAATATTTTTGTAAAACACCATTTTTGAAGACAAAATACATATTTATATAGTGTAAAGTCTGATGTTTGAGAAAATATAATAGGCCACTAAATTTGTCAATTCTTTCACTGTGCCATTATGGTGTGACATTAAAAAGTAAGGGGGAAAAACTCTTGATAATATACAAACAGCATGAGAGAGAATTATATTCATTGTTAGACACTTATTTTCATAAAGTGTTATTTATTTAATATTAAATTATGAATAAAATTATTTTTTCCCCATGACTTGTTGGACATTTTCAAAACAAACTTTGACAACTAGACAAACATTTCTGTCATCCTTTTGTCATTTTAAGATGAGTGATGATTATATCTCCCCTAAAGCAATACTCAACTTTTTTTCTTTTTTCTTTTTTTACGATATTTGAAAAACAAATCTGTGGTTCTTTTATGTGTCACATCGTATGAATTTACATCACACTATAGTATAGAAATGGTAGTTACTGCTTGAAAGAAGACATGATAAGTATTTTTATTTAACTTTGAATGTCAAAGAAGAAAGAAATGTAAATTTTGATGCAAACAATATCAACATGTTTTTTTTTAAAACAAAATGAAAAATATTATCAATAAAATTAATTAATTCAGTCACTCAGTCAACCAGTATGTTACTGAAACTCTTCTAGAGACTAACCCCATAATGTGCAGCAAAACTAAATATAATTGATATTCAAACTATGTTCATTAGATGCTAATTATTTTTGTAAAATAGCAAATAAGTAAATAGCAGTTCTTTTTAAGGCATCATTTTGATTCTATTTACTTTCTGCATCATTTTCTTAGGATCTCCTCCCTTTTGTGTTTATCCTACTACAAGTTTTCTGCAAAAACATCAGAAAATATTGTAATTCGTGTAATTATTGCATTTAAGAACACTAAAAAGAAAAAAAAAAAAGAATGAAAAGGAGTTAAACAAATCTTATTTAATTATTTAAAATGCTTCTTAAAGAGACCTTGTCCTCTTGTGTGTCATCATCTTTGTCATCCGGTGTGACGGTACAGGTGTCACATCAGTGGACATTATCGGTCACACCAAAGGACGTTTCAGCCTTTTGTGTCAATTAATGACCTTGCTATTCTTAAGCCGCCTTTCCACTATCTCCGACAAGCGACAGACAAGCTTTCGAATGGAGAGTAGTGCGGGAACTGCGTGGAGTTCCGATCATATGCGTATGAGGAAAATTCAGATCCGATTTGAGCTTCGGATGTGTTAAAATATTTGAACTTCTGCGGCTAGACCGTATGCGACCGCCCGACCGGATGTGATGTATTCTATGAGCGCGAGGTCAGAATTACCAATATTTTTCCACTTTAACGTTATTCTGTAAACACTATTTCTGTAAAATGCCGCTTTAGAATAATTATGGCAGAAATAATTATTTTATAAGTATGAAATCATTATGTACGTTGATTAGCCCCACAAAACCTACTATGATTTTATTTCAGGGGTCATTTGTTTTGTGTCGATATGTTCATACATCCATTCAAATCCTTAATTTTACCATAGTGAATAAGTTGAGGGTAACGGTTGATTCACGACCAGTTTGAAATTTCTGTGCGACTGCCGCTAGGGGGAGAAATGCGACAATCGTGTCCAAATGTCGGAGACAGTGGAAAGTCGGCAGTAGTCCCTACCCGACAGCAAACGTCATTTTTGATTGATGACTTTGACCTTTGTGACCTTTCCCCTCCCCACACGAGGCCCACCCACGTTGTGACCACCCCATAGCGACCACCCACATCACGACCACCCGCATTGCAACCACCACGTCGTGTTGACCCCGTGACCTGTTAGATGTCCAGATGTGGCCTTTGAGCGCCGGCGAAGAAATATGTTGTTTGAACAGATGTTTGAACGTGACCAAGGATGACAGAAGATAAATGAAGTCCTGAGGAATGTTTTTGTAGATTTTCTGGAGCGTCCCCACATCCGGACTCATCTGCGGACTCATCTGTGTCGTACGTGTACGTGGTATCAGGTTGCTGTGTGTTATGCTCTCTCTCTCTCTCTCTCTCTGTATGGGGAGCTGTGATAAAAGAAGCGTGTGTTGATGAAGAACAAACAGAATAAACAATTTTAACAGATCGTGAGATCGTATCACAATATGAGTGTGTACTCGAACATATAATACTGAATAAAAAGATTCTCAGCATATTAATGAATAATGAAATTGAAAATAAATCAATAAACAAATATAAATACCTTTACATTATTTTGTGATAGAAAGTCTTCCTCGTGCAAGCATCACGATTCTTCAAATGAGAGGTTTACAAAAATTGTGCTTGGTTTAAACTTTAAATCAGTATTGCTCTCCCCCTCACCCTCTCTCTCCCCCTCCTGACGTCATCGATGCTGGTCCCCACCTCTCGTAGCAATGATGTCATCGATGCTATACCATGCACATGTCTTCAGAGGTGAACTGAGCAGTCCACAGAGTTCCATATATTTATTTTATATATTTTCGTATAAATGTGTTTAAATACGCAGTTTAATTAACATTTTCAGCATCATTTCTTTAATGTTTTCTGGTGTCTGCTGATTGAAAAAAAAAGGTGTGATCAATTCGGTTTCACAAACAAAAAAGAAAGTTAATGATCTAATTTCTTTATTGATAGTTATTAAAAAATTGAACTATATGAAAATATTATGCTGCTGTACAGTAATTGTAGCGTTTAATAAAATGGTTTTCAACACAGAAAGGAAAAAGTTAAAAAAAAATATATATATATTTTTTTTTTTTAAATAACCACCAGGCAACGTTCTGGGAACGTTATTTTATGGTTGCAAAAATAACCTAAAAATAACCATTAGGGAACGTTCTCTATAAGTTATTTTTAGGTTATTTAATTACCACCACCACACAACATTCTGGGAACGTTATTTTATGGTTACAAAAAATATAGCCTAAAAATAGCCATTAGGGAACATTCCCTTTAAGTTATTTTTAGATTATTTTAAAAAACAACCCTGTAATGTTCTTGAAACATTATTTTATGGTTGCAAAAAAATTACCTAAAAATAACCATTAGGGAACATTCTCTAGAAGCTATTTTTAAGTTATTTAATAACCACCATGTAACATCCTGGGAACATTATTTTATGGTTACAAAAAAACTAAATTAAAAAAAACTAAACTACAAAGAATGTCCTCCTAATGTTAGTATTTGGTTCCCATGAAATAACCAAATGGTAACCAAAGACTATCATTAACATTTTCTGTGTTTGCTGGGTTCTCACCAAACATGACCCAACAACAAACTGAGCAAGAAAAGCTCTCTAAATCTGTCCTAAGCAGCTGCATAACAAGACATCAAAGTTGTCACAATGAACAAAGTTCATCTTCAGGACAAACGGTTTCAAGTGATTGAAAAAGCTGAGATGGAGTTCCTCCCAAAAGAGCAATGTCTAAGAAGTTATATTTTCATATATAATATATATTCATATTCATATATTCAATATATAATATGAAAATATGCATAGAAATAAGGGAATGAGGGAAATAATACGTTTTAAGTGGGAAGTAAAGACATTTTAAACAGTTAAAAACAAGAAAGAAAAAAATATTCAGTGTTGCAATCTGAAGATCGGCAATCTGCAGATCTTCAGTTTCAAGAAACAGACTGTTGATTGTAAGTACAACCTCAACAATAAGCAGCAGGGTGGTCTTGTTTTTACTCATAGCTGACCTTGACAGATTGAAGAAATGATCCTGAAAAAGATTTCCATGTCAAAAAACGTGAACCTATTATGTGAAACCTATGTAGGCCTAATAGACATGGACCAATGGCAGTTCGAAAGGCTTTAACAGCCATTGCAACATTTTGGAACAACTGAAATAAACTTTTTGGAACAACTTTTATTGACTTTTTTTTCTTTTGGCTTACTGAATCTGCTTGTACCAAAAATAATTTCATAATTTTTGTTATCTGAGCAATGGTTACATCTATATCTTGATTACTTTTGGGGCTTTCTATGTTTTAAATCTTTTAAATGCCTAATAAATTATATTTTACCCCCAACATAACTGAGATTGAATGAGGCAGAGGCGTAGATTCCCCCCCCACACATTCACTTTTAATATCACGTAAATTCGTCCCCCGCACTTTTTCGGCCAAGTGTGTTCGCATAGAGGTTTTCAAGAGCTGGTGTGAATAAATATATATTTAAACTCAAAGAGACAGGATAGTCTGTGCATGACTTGATATTTTATTCGGACCCAGTCACCCAGATTGGACATTAAACATACGATTGCGACAATATATGGTTTATTTGTGTTTTTCAAGTCATCTCCAGGTAATAAATAAAACATATTAATAATGCAGTGCTAGCATTTATTGCAGTATAGAAACTATTCTGCCTTATTATGTGATAAGTGAATCACATATATATAAGTGAAATAAGTGTTTGTAGTATATAAACATTAACAAATCATTATTGATTATTGTCCAGCAGTTATCTGATTTCTAAGCCAATTAAAAGCTAGAAATTAGAGAAAAAATAAAGTTGCCTAATCAAAAGTTTTTGAACAGTAAAATTGTTAATGTTTTTTTAATGAAGTCTCTTCTGTTCACCAAGCCTGCATTTATTTGATCCAAAGTACAGCAAAACAGAACATTTTGAATTATTTTTAGTATTTAAAATAACTGTTTTCTATTTGAATATAGGCCTATTTTAAAATGTAATTTATTGTGATTTTAAAGCTACATTTTTAGCATCATTACTCCAGTCACACGATCCTTCAGAAATTAATGTTGATATTCTTATTTGATGCAAAACATTTATTATTATGATGATGTTGAAAACATCTGAGTAGAATTGTTTTACGTTTCTTTGATGAATAGAAAGTTCAGAAGAACAGCATTTATCTGAAATAGAAATCTTTTGTAACATTATAAATGTCTTTATCATCACTTTTGATCAATTTAAAGCATCCTTGCTAAATAAAAGTATTAACTTCTATAATTTATTTTCCAAAAAAAATAAAAATATACTGAATCTAAGCTTTTGAATGGTATAGTGTATTATGTTACAAAAGCTTTTTATTTCACATAAATTCTGATCTTTGGATCCTTTTATTCATCAAAGAATCCTGAAAATTTTTTTTACTCAAATAAGTTTTAAATATTGATAATAATAATAATTAAAAAAAGTTTCTTGAACAGCAAATCAGCATATTGGAATGATTTCTGAAGGATGTGACACTGAAGACTGCAGTAATGATGCTGAAAATTCAGCTTTGATC
>NW_015549631.1:44533-45254 GCF_001515605.1 Sinocyclocheilus anshuiensis | reverse complement strand
GCTTTTGCTGTATTTTGGATCAAATAAATGCAGGCTTGGTGAGCAGAAGAGACTTCTTTATAAAATATTAAAAATATTACTGTTCAAAACTATTGACTGGTATATAGATTACAGAAATGTTATACTGTAATGTTTTATATATATAACATTTCTGTCCCCCTCACTTCTGAAATGATGGCTACGCCCCTGGAATGAGGTGTCTGGGATTGTAGTGTTTTTGTCTGTCTAAATTATTAACTGTTTTAATCTTGATATCCAGTATCACAGACCCAATATACAGTAGCTTCTGAGGATATGGCAAGAGTACATGGAGAATTATAATCAATTGTCTTGTGATCGCTGCTGATCACATTTGGCTTGGCAGGTCAACGTGTTGGCTCAAGTTTCAGTTAAGGTGCATAGCAATATTAATCTAACATAGGAAGCAAGTAAAAATAGAGAATCAGTTAGAAGAGAAAATCCTGAAGTATAGGAGAAATGTTGCACAAGGCTCATTAAATATTCACATTTCTTTATCTAAACATAAATGAGCTGTAGTCGATGATCAGACCTGAGGTGACACTGACCTCTGCTGGTGAAAATGAGTTGTTGTTTGTGGTTGTGACCAGTCTGTAATATTATCAGAATCAGAATCACAATTATCCAGAGGCGGACAAAGTACTCAACTCTATTACTTGAGTGAAAGTACAGATACTGCTGGTCAAATATTACTCCATTACAA
>NW_015549631.1:29952-44212 GCF_001515605.1 Sinocyclocheilus anshuiensis | reverse complement strand
GAGAATATATGACCAGCAGTGAAATGTAAGTCAGGTCCGCTCCATGGACAGTGCAATTATTAAAGAATACAAACACAAAAAAATTATATATAAATATAGGTATGGAAAAAGTCAGATAAAAAAATAAGAATAAAAATAAAATGTGCAGGACAGTTCACATTTGGAACTGGCCAGTGCTAAAAAAATGCTGGGAAATCACTTCATGTAGTCCCAAGATTGATTACTGATAAACTGTCTGAAAAAAGAAAGTCACGTTTTAGAGAATAAAAATCTTTCAAATGTAGTGAAGTTAAAGTCATAAGTTCCCAGAAAAAATAATACTCAAGTAAAGTACAGATACTCAAAAAGTGTACTTAAGTACAATACTCAAGTAAATGTACTTAGTTGCTGTCCGCCTCTGCAATTATCTTTATTCGCCAAGTGTGCGCAGACACACAAGGAATTTATTGTGGTTTTTAAGGTAATATTGTCAGATAATTAAAAAGATAGACCACTAAAGGATATTTCTAAAGAAGTTGAGACAAATCTAAGATGTTGTTTCTTGAAGCTGGATCACAGCAATCTTATATATATAGAGAGAGACCATTTAAACGTTTATATAATATTTAATTAAATATTAGGAAAAAAATCAAATAAAATAATAATAATAATTATTATTATATATATATATATATAAGCTAGATGCCCAGCTGATTTTTACCCGCATTTGGCGGGTTGGCGGGTGTTAATTTCAAACCCTGTATATAATTATATATATATATACATATATATTTTTTTTTTTTCCCATAATATTTAATTAAATATTATATAAAATAATAAATAGTCTAATAAAAATGTTACTTTTATTTGAAATGCTTTGCCTCTTGGCTGTGTCCTGTTTTAAAAACATTTGTGGTTTGCTCAGATAGTCTTTTTTCTATAAATAATATAGTTTAAAAGAAAAGAAAAGACAAGAAATAAACTGCAAAAGAAGCTCCAAATCATTAAAGTTGCGAGCATTTCTCATCTTTTGGACGGAGAAAGTCTTGAGAGCGGTCGGGCGTCTAAAATTTGAGAAATGCTCAACTTTATAAAAATGACAGGAGGTGAGCACCAGGCGGCAGCCATAGGATTGTATTTAATTCAGATTTCAAATGCAGTTTGGATGCTTTCAGGGTCACTGGCTGGGTAAAAAAAAAAAGTCTGTTAAATAGAAAGGCTAAGATTACTTTGGTCGAAAATCTAATTTTTCCAACTGTAGTATATGATGATTACATTGACCATTTACTGAAGTCATCCATAGAATATACACACTTCATGTGCAGAACGGTGGGCAGGGCTAAACAGGCAGTGATGCAGAAGCAGGAGTTGATCTTCTTCTGAGGGGGCGGTGTTTAGCCACACTATTACATCATATGGACGGAGAAAGTCTTGAGAGCGGTCGGGCGTCTAAAATTTGAGAAATGTTCAACTTTATAAAAATGACAGGAGGTGAGCACCGGGCGGCAGCCATAGGATTGTATTTAATTCAGATTTCAAATGATACACACTTCATGTGCAGAACGGTGGGCAGGGCTAAACAGGCAGTGATGCAGAAGCAGGAGTTGATCTTCTTCTGAGGGGGCGGTGTTTAGCCACACTATTACATCATAAAGTGGCACATTCCACAACCTGTCATTTTGGCAGATTGGCTTAAACATACGCTGTTTTTAGACTCACAAAAAAGTTTTGAGTTCTGAAACTCACAGTATGTTTTATAGTACAATGACCCTTTGTATGTCAAAAGATCTAGGGAATTTCTCTGGTCATGATCCCTTTAAATCAGTCATATGTCCATCTGTCTGATAATGCACATACAGTGTTGTCTTGAACAATATTAAAGAAACATCTAAGTATATTGTAGTTGGTACATTATACTCTGTACGTAATACAGTAAAGCTTTGACAATTGATGTGTGAATGGACCTTATTTCCTCTTCATTTGAAGTTCATGCTTTTGCTCTCACTGGTAGACTTTTTATTTAGCTATTTTAATCATCTCTTTTGCCACTATTGAATTGCAATACATTGTCACATAAATATACAGTGAAGGGGTGGATTTCCAATCTCCCCCTCTTTTATTATTTAATGAACAAGTTAGCATAGTTTTCTTAAAACTAGTGCATCTATTCCGGTATTTATGTTACAAGCAATGTCTGTATGTGGTATCTGAGAGGTGACCGAGGGTCTGACCCGTGTCAGGAATGCAGTGTTTACTCATTTAGCCCAGCTTCTAGAGAATAAATATGTATTTGTTTTGTAATTTGAATCATATAATCAAATGTTATGTTTCATAGAAAGAGAGTTGTCATTTTTATTCTGTGGTTCTCATGAGAGCTGTGCAACTGTGCTAAGAACCACGAAGGTCACCAACACACCACATGTACTACTAAACCACTTGCCAACATTCTTTAAAATAACATATGTTATGTTCCATAGACAAAAGAAAGGAAGAAAGATGTAGAAAAATGCAGGTTAAGATTACATGAGGGTAAATAAATTATGACAAGAGTTCTTATTTTTCAGTGAGCTATCTGATGATGATGATGAAGGATTTTGAGGAGAGTGATAAAGACAGGAATGGCTAGGTGAGCTGGAGAATAGAAAATAAAGAAATTAAACTGACAGTTAAAAAGACAACTGTGGTATTTGAAACAAAATTGAATGGAGTACAAAAACAAATGTCAACATGTTGAATAAGAGCACAAAATACACAAAATAAACTGTGAAGGAGACTCTCAAATCATTATTCACTCTAATATTTCCTTCAATATAGGATTTAAAATACAGAAATTATATACAATTAATTTTATCCACATTATACAATGACAAAAATGTTTTTATAAAACATGACAAACGTGTCTATGGGCTCTTGGTTTGTGTAGACAGAGTATGAGCTTTTCTGATACAGTAAGTAGCCTACATCCTACTAAAAACCCTACTAAAAACCTATTTTATACCATGAACAAGTCTCTCTGTATGAATATGTTTGACCTCTTGACCCAGTCCAGGTTCACGTTGAGACGCTTCGAAATGGTATGACGTAACGCATCCGCTTTCGCGGAAAATTTTATACCATGAACAAGTCTCTCTGTATGAATATGTTTGACCTTTTGACCCAGTCCAGGTTCACGTTGAGACGCTTCGAAATGGTATGACGTAACGCATCCGCTTTCGCGGAAATCACGTGACTTTGTCAGTTTGAGACGAGTCCAGTATCAGAACACTGAATCACGGCAGTCATTCAGTTTAGATGCGGTCAGAAGCGACTTATAAGTATGAGGAACCTTTCCTTCATTTGTTGGGTTTTATTACTCGTGGACGGTAAGTCGCCTTTATTTTTATTAGGCTAGTTTTATTAATATTCAACACTTTCGGTTTCAATATAAGCCAGAAACAGAACATTTGCTGATATCTTCTAACGTTAATATCTCCAGTGTTTTAATACATACAAACGTGTATTACTTTTCAACAAATAGACGTTGTTGTGATAAATCACACCGCACCAATGTAAGCGTATTTCGAGGGTAAGGTAGTTGTGTATGTATGTGTGTTTGGTGATTTTAGACACTAGAGGGCGCTGACGGCCTGTAATAATCTGCGCGTCATTTGTGGATACAAGCGTCTGTTTAATGAATAAATAATTCACTCTGGTCGTGGTGTAGGTTTTTGTCAGTAGCACTCTTTGTACTTGACACTAATGTGCACACACAGTTTACTCAGTTTATTTGTATGAGATAAATGTGAAAACATTAGCCTATTCAAGTTTGAGACATGCATATATACATTATTTTTTAATGTTTTTAATGTGGTTTTATGTTTAGGCTTAATGTAATATGACATATTTTGCTTCTTTCCGCTATGTACTGTTGAGTCACCACTGTAAAATCCACACACATTTTTCCTTAAATGGACAGCACTGTTGTTTGAGCTGGTGTAATAATATGAATTTTGCTAGTGAAAACGTATTGTTTACTGTTTCAGCAGGATATACTAAAGAAAAAAAAATCAAAGTTTGTATAAAAGTGTCTATAATAATAATGCATTATCATATTTATAGCAAAAGCTGATATCTGAAGCTGTGAAAAGAAACAAATCAGTTCTTGTTTATTTTTATTTTCTTGTGTTTTCCAGTTTCTCCATCTGGTCATGTCAAAACCAGTGATGAATACAACATGGCAAGGATAGAACAGTATTCTGGCATGAGTACGTTTTCTCTTCCCTTTAATTTTTACTAGTTATAATGGATAACGCCTTATAGGCCTAGGCCTATTTATGCCTTCCATGCAGGGGCTATGGTTGAAATTTAGTTATACAGTAAATTTGTTTGTGAAAAAAAAAACATTAATAATAATAATAATAGACAGCACAAATATTAACAATTTCTCTTTGCAATACTGCTCCTGTTTGTTCTACAGATGTGTTTGTTGCTGTGGCAGATGGGGTGAAGACGGTGA
Source organism: Sinocyclocheilus anshuiensis (assembly GCF_001515605.1). Lineage (NCBI taxonomy): Eukaryota > Metazoa > Chordata > Actinopteri > Cypriniformes > Cyprinidae > Sinocyclocheilus > Sinocyclocheilus anshuiensis. The sequence continues at coordinate 39,738 of NW_015549631.1, read as the reverse complement.
TAGTGATGGAGGGAGATTCTGTCACTTTAAACACTAATGTTACTGAAATAAAGAGAGATGATACCATACTGTGGATGTTTGGAGATGATAACTCTATCATAGCTAACATGAATGAAGCAGCTGGAATTTTCTCTGACAATGTTAATGAGAGATTCAGAGACAGACTGGAGCTGGACAAACAGACTGGATCTCTCACCATCAGAAACATCAGAACTGAACACACTGGACTTTATCAACTAAAGATCAAGAGCACAACTGAGATATCGAAGAAATTCAGTGTTACTGTCCGTGGTGAGTAATTTGTCTTATAATAATTGTAAACTGATCATTACCTATAGATTTAAGGTGCAGTATGCGATTTCCGGACCGGACCGTACACCAAAACACTTGTAGCCAATCGGCAGTAGTTGTCTAAATTGTGAGCAAGACACAAAGCTCACTTCTGCCCGACAACTTGTGTTTATTTCTAAGGTTGTTATTTACATTATAGATTATTTAGCCTAATTTGTTAGTGTTCTGATCTCAGAAAAGTTTATGTGATGCAGTGTCATTGTGACAAGGTTTATGCGCACACTGAGAGCTTTATTTATCTTTTAAATGCTCCTTATTATGGTTTGATACTTCTCTCCTGACCAATTAACTAATGGCTTAAATGAACGACTAACGGTCGACTAGGAAAATCTTTAGTCACGGCAGCCCTAGAGATTTTAAGAAAGACTGTAGATAGAGAGATGGCTGAGAGACATTACAAAAGAGAAAAGGTCAGGGGAATATCACTGGAAAAAGAAGGCTTATGATCAGGCAAAAGCTTTAGGGAGTGCATTAATATTGGAAAAGTTTACAGCACTGAAGAGACCTAAGCAGGAAGGCCTGAAAACAGATGCAGAGATTGCATAGTTTCTGCTCAATATGTGAGTAACACTGGTTTTACTATGCTTCACAGAACCAAGATATGCTGTAGTTGCAATCTTATCAACAGTTTTGGGCTCGTTACTCAGAAAATGTAATTTATTACTCTTTACTAGTTACTACTTTCAAAAGTAATATTATTACTTTAGTTATTATTATTTCTGGCAACTGTAATTGGGTACACTACTAGATACATTACTTTTCTTTCATGCCCCACAGAAGTTGTAATTGCGAATCTTCCCCACTAAATTCTGACTGCAATCCAGTGTGGATTTTGGCCAGATGATGAGGCAGAAATATATTGTTAGTAACGTTTTAGAAGAAGTTATTACAAGCGCTCATTTGATAGTGATTGATAGTGACGTTTAAGTAAAAGTGTTGTATTATTATCATTAATTGTGTAGCTTGAAGCTAATTGTAGCTATAATTTCTCTGATAACCATATACGATTATATTTCATGATGCATTTTATCAAAAGAAATAACAGAAGTATATATTAAAATGTTTTGTTTTCTAATACAATTTATATCAAGATTAGAGAGATGTGGCTGGGCAAGCCATGCAATGCTAGAGTAAACTAATGCCATAAATATCTTTTCTCCTTACAAAATCAATGTAATTGCAATATTTCCATCCCCTGAATGCAAGCTTTTCCATATTCCAAGCTTGCCTGCTGCACTGGTGGCTTCATGTGCCTGTCAAGTCATGAAAATTATGAAAATAAATCTAGGAATTATTGGATTGTTGGACTTCAAATCAGTAGGGGTTGAGGCATAAAAAGTAACTAAGTAAGGAGCTGTTTTAGGGATGGTAACTGAAATCGTATTAGTAATAAGTTACACTAGTTACTGCCCAACACTGGTTATCAATAGTAACAGGACAGTTTTGTGTGTCAGTATTTGTCTGTGATGTGTACAGACTCTTGCTTGTATACACGTTCATGTTTACAATTCTTGTTAAAGAGACATCCACACTCTCATTACGTGTTTGTGCATTTTGGGGAAGGAGCAATGAAGGCGTCAATTAATTCATTCCGTTCATTCAAGACTATATTCAGTGTTTCTCGGGAATCGCTTAGTGCACCTGTAATTGTTTGAGAACAGCTTAGGTACTGCGAAATGATCAGGTGTCACCTTTATAGATTGATTTGGATTTTTCATCTGTAAAATAAATAGTTAAAAATAAAAACAGCAAATGGCAAAGACATTCAGAGTACAGTGTGCTTATTCTGAGCAAAACTTGTAATAGACAAATTGTAATACAAATAATATTATCGGGTAGAATAGAACTTTAAAACTAACTTTAATACCAGAAATACATTCTAAATAAGATTTCAGAGATTTATTTTATAGCAATTTTCAGTTCAGGTAATTGTAACTTTTCACATTACATATGTATGAAAAGCCAATCCAAAAGATGAATAGGTATAGGACGAGAGAGTTAATAGACTCAGTGCAATCCAGCCACGCAGTATGGTAATGTTCACCAATTAGTATATACAAGTACAAATGTGGAAATTACTCAAAGCAATTTGAACTTAATCTCTTTCCAAAAATTGTTCATGTGTTTGTTGCTGTGACAGATGATGTGCAGTCAGTGTCGCTGATGGAGGGAGATTCTGTCACTCTACACACTGGTGTTACTAAAATACAGGGAGATGATCAGATACTGTGGAAGTCTGGAGATCAAGGCACCCTCATCGCTCGCTTAACCTGTTAACAGTCACCCCCGCTAGTTGAGCTCAAACCCAAACCTGACCTACACAAACTAAAACAGTCACAGTTCATGAACCCTCTGGACTACAGACATAACTGAGGGCTCTTTAGAAAGATGATAGTTAAGAGTTTGTTGCTCAAGTATCCAAAATTATTATTGCAATGTAGACATAAATTAAGAGAAGCTTAAATATTTTGACAAGTAATAGTTAATTTATTTACATGAAAGATATTTAGGAATAAATAAATGAAAATATGTCAGAGCAACTTAAAAAGCAATGAAGTCAAAGCCACAATTCTGACCAAGTTATACATCAAATTAGAAGATGGAGCCACTGAAAATTAGGTTCATCTAAGCTTTTCTTCTTGAAGAATGCAACTTTTAAGAAGTGCACTTAATACAAGTATTTTAAGCTCACATTCAGTTCAGGCTCAAATTTTCACATGGAACACCCACTTTTTACCATCTAATCAATTCTGATGTATAAAATCAGGTTGTGTCTCATTTTTTTCCCTCATTGGATATACTATTTCACTTAGCAATGCACCAAATTGGATAAAAATCAGTTGCAATAAAATGGGTTGCAAAATTTGTTTCACATTGACTTTAAGAATTAAAAGCGATGTGTTCTCAGTGTTAAATTCTCTTTTTTTATCTCCCAGTTTAATAAGCAGAGTCATGTCTAAGTGAGACATTCATAGATATTACTGAAAAAGGAAAAAAAATGGCATTGCGCTGTTCTCAAAACCTGTTTGAGCATCACAATCAGCTTGACAAAGCAACATTGACTCAACCATTGGAGTGAGATTAGGGCAGGACTAAATGTTTTACTAACCAATTGAAGATGAGGGGAGTGCGTGAAAAACCTGTTAGAATACAGTTACTACAATTTTATATATTTTTTTTATGATGCCAGTGGCCTATGAATTACACAAGGTACATTCAGAAAGAATAAAAACATTAAGATTCTCAATTACAAATTCTATGCTTAAAAATCTACATATGGCTAACTGAAGAATTTAACAATCCATATAATTCTCTGTAATCATTTGTTGGCTGCATTTTACACCCATCAAAAATTGAGCAAGCGTTACATTGACTGACTGTGCACAGTGAAGATTGGGTTGGGCATTTTTGGAGGTTACACTGTTAGAGTGTTTTGAATCTCTGACCAATCAGTGCTGCAGAAAAAACGCTGAGGGCAGGGTTATTCTGTTCGTAAGACTCTAACAAATATGATAATATAGGGTTTTATTACTGAAACAACATCAGAGTGCAAAATTTGATGTACAATAAAAAAGAAATGTAATTCTCCCTCGAGAAATATTACTTAATCAAAACAAACGTCACATCACTATTTGTCTTAAATTTCTACATTTTAAACTAAAACTCTAACTGATTTTTGGTTTCGGATAGTTATCATGAACACTACACCGATGTTTGCATGATTGAGTTTATCTGTCATCGTCACTGGACAAAAACAGCTCAGAACTCCCCGTTTCAATGTTGCGTGTATTTATACGAACTCCTAATACAAATGAAAACGATACTATTGTTATAATATCACGATCATAGATTTAGAATCCTGAGCCTTTAAACTGTCGAATGACATATTGTAAGTCTATATTAATTAAGACTTTGATAGTAAAATCATTCAGTAAATGTAAACTTACAAACCTCGGAACCGTCGATGGTCTCGAGCAAGTTAATGGATTAAATGGCACTACTGATGCTAGATGGGAAAACATGATCAGACTGAATGATCATACTGGAGACCTCACCATCAGAAACATCCAAACTGAACACTCTGGAGACTATGATCTGGAGATCAACAACAGCAGCATGATCTTACACAGGAAATTCCATATTGCAGTTAGTGGTGAGTGGCTCAAACTTTTCTATCATGTATTGTTTTTTTATGAATCTGTTGGGTTCTACAATTATCAAATTATCATTTTTTTTATGTTTACCCTACCATACAGAGAACAGTTTAAATGCTCAAATTCACACCTTATTTTGTATTAATGCAAACAAAAATGTATTGTTAATTGTACAGTCAACAGTGCAATCACAATTTCTCAGCATTATTATTATTAAGGTGTAAATGACAGTTGCTAGCTTACAGGATATTTCACCTAAAACATTAAATGCCTGTCATTATTTATGCACCCTCATGTCATTCCAACTAGGTATTACTTCCCTTCTTCTGTGGAACATAAAAGAACATTTGAGCTTCTTTTTGTTTGCCAGAAGAAAGTAAGTCTTATAGGTTTAGAATGACAAGAGGTTGAGAAAATGATTACATAATTTACATTTTTGGGTGAACTATTACAAAAAATGTCAGGATATTTCAATGCGACACAATGAAAGATTCCTTTGTGCGTCAGTCTACCCCTGGAGGATGGACAACTTTGAGTTGGATGTGTATTATCAAATCAACAGTCATCAACAATGGTGACATTAGAGTACTTCGAAATGAGCACGATTTTCACTAGATTTCACTAGTGATCACTGGCAGAGATAGGACCGGGTACTGCAGTCTTACGAAAAGCCTCATATAAATGTTCATGCATATATAGGCATTAGGAATCAATTAAAATGTCGATCTGCCTCTGTCAACATATGTCTTCAATAGCAGGAATCTTTGCTGATCTATTACAGAGCTCCCCCCGAGTTCACAGTGGCAGACAGCTGGTCCAGTGTTGGCAGTCATTGTTGTGATCTTAATCGTGATCGGAATCGGAATCTGTATTGGGATCAAGATGGGTTGGTTTGAAGTATGTTGGCCATGCAAAAAGAGTAAGTAAAATGAGTGTAATTCAAGCATGAAATTGAATATGTCAACCTGACACCTGAAAATGTTTGGTTAATAGGGGGAAGCTAGAGATTTCTTGACTCAGGTGGTAAATTAATGAGAAGTTTTTTTCAATTGGATTCCATCTGTTCTGACTCAGCATTAAATGCGTAAACAAACAGGTCAATGCTTCATTAGTCACAGAGCCAGAGTTTCAGAAATTAACCTATCAACAGCTTATTTCTTATTATATATCTTACATAAAAACACCCCAAAAGGAAATGAAACATAAGATAATTGTCAGTGTTTATTTTGCAGCCTTTTTTGTAAGTTTCTTTGGGTTTGTGTAGCTGTAGCATTAACATTACATGTAGATCAGCACTATTTGCGTATCTGTCTCCTTGTAACTCTTGTGATTCTTTTCTTTGTTTTATTATAGGTGGTGAAACAAATACAGAGTGTGATACGATGCAGCAATTGAACAGAGATGACCAATAGCAGTAGTTCATAGTCAGTACACATTAATAGAGTTTGAAAATCAACCATTTTGCACTGTGAAAAGGAGTTAAGACTTTTATTTTATTTGAAAATAAAAAAATAGGGAAAGGTGCTTTAATTTATTATAAAGTTGATGATTGTCATTCATTCATTATCTGCAAACAGATAAGGTTTTTATTTTATTTTATTTTTTTGGTAGTTTGACTAATTTTTGTATAGAAATTTGATTATTTTTTACTTTTTTTGGTAGTTTGACAAATATTATTATTATTATTTTTATGTTTACAGTGAGTTTCAAAATGACAGAGCCCCTAAAGGGACATGAAGGGAAAAAAATTAAATGAGAGGAAAAACAACGTCAATGCATTTGTGTTTTGCTTTCCTCCAAAAAACATTTTTGTGTTCCCCCGAGAATTTTTGTATTTCCTCACAAAATGTTTGTGCAAAGTTTCTCAGGGGAATGCAAAAGTTTAGTGAGGGAACGCAAAACACAAAAGCATTTTTTCGTCCCATGCCATAGTTTTTCCACCACTAATTTTCCACTATTAAATCCCTTTGGGAGCTCCATACAAAAGTACATTGAAAATATGGGATTTAAAATTCTTTTAAAACATGGAAAACAAAAAACAAAAGCATTTGAATAGTGTTGAAATGATCATGTTAACTCCTTTGTAGACAAAGACAGCAAGATAAAGCATCAGTAGCATCAAAGGAGGAGCATGGACAAGATCATTCTCAAATCATGTATTATCAAAAATAGTGTACTGTCAGTGCATTTACTGATTTTAAAAGGTTACTCCACCCCAAAATGAAAATGTTGTCATTAATCACTTACCCCCATGTCGTACCAAACCCGTAAAAGATTTGTTCGTCTTTGGAACACAATTTATGGGCTTGTGACTGTCCATTGACTGCTAAGTAAATAACACTGTCAAGGCCCAGAAAAGTATGAAAGACAAAGAAAACAAAAATAACGACTTTATTCAACAATTCGTCTCCTCCGCGTCACCGTAGCGCCATTTTGGAGAATATCCACTGAACGCAAGCAGCGTACGGTCTTCTGCGTCAGCCGCACCACACGGATAAATTTTCTATGTGTATTTACGCTTTGATTTGAACGAAAACAGCGTATCCGTGTGGTGTGGCTGACATAGTAGAGCGTATGCAGTTTTCATTCAGTGGATACTCTCCAAAATGGCGCTATGGTGACGCGGAGGAGACGAATTGTTGAATAAAGTCGTTATTTTTGTTTTCTTTGCGTACAAAAAGTATTCTCGTCGCTTCATAAAATTCAGATTGAACCACTGATGGCAGATGGACTATTTTGACGATGTCTTTCATACTTTTCTGGACCTTGACAGTGTTATTTACTTGGCAGTCTATGGGACAGTCACAAGCCTCGCGGTTTTCATCCAAAATATCTTAAATTGTGTTCCGAAGACGAACGAAGCTTTTACGGGTTTGGAACGACATGGGGGTAAGTGATTAATGACAACATTTTCATTTTGGGGTGGAGTAACCCTTTAATGTATAATGTACTTTACTGTATGTTCAGTAAGTAGGCCTATATGTATGCATTCATACTACATCCAGCATGTTGACGTTGTCATGCAGTGGTGCCTGCAGCTGTGCATACTATGAGTGCTCCAACTGACCTGAGAAACATTTTCCCTGAGATTATTTCAACAAATATGATGTGTGTCCAGTATTTCTGACATCTGTTCAGAATTGGGGTATGTTTACATGACAACGGTGTACTAAAATCAGAAAAGTTTTCCTGCATTATGCATGCCAGGCCAGTAGTTGGTGATGCCACTTTGTAAAGAAACACTACACTAATGTTTGATTTGTTTGGACTGCTTGCTCACTGAATAGTTATCTAAAATATAAAATGTATGCTGTGGAGTTAAGGTTCATCTTCATTGGAATTACTGGAATATCCAAGCCTGTTAATTAGAACATGGTGTCCACATACCTTTTGCTGTATATATTCCAAATATACATTATATCTTTCTTCTGTGTTGTTCTGTCCAGTGTGATCCAGTGTCCGATTGGTTGTGTTGAGTAAGTAATCTATTGAATTGAAACACATACTGTACATATACACTACTTTGGTTTAAAATAATTTAATGTGTAATTTAATGTTACTAGTCCTGTGGCAATGTTTTTTTTTTTTTTTGTAAATGACGCAAATAAAGCTACTTGGATCTTAATAAAAATACTTGCTCAGTTCTGCAGACTTACTTAACATGTAGTGTCAGATATTGTTTTTTGACCTGTGACAGTCTTGGTACTTTTTTCTATGAGTGCGAGACTAATGTCTCTAATGCTAATGGTGCTAATTGTGTAATTCCTTTTTACACCATTATAAAATTTGCATTTGATTTTAAATTACTTTCCTTAAAACCAAACTGGATTTAAGATTTACTAACTAAAAAAAGTATAATCTGCCACTATCATTGTGAAAAAGAAAATATATTTTAGCTTTTATTATTTATCAAAAAGAAAAACAAAGATAAAGCACAAAAAGCACACTGTTTATGGCCAATTTTTTTTATTGTCATTTACTGCTAAGGTAATATAATACAAAATATAGCGTTATAATTGTGTATTGATTTTTTTTATTTTTTTATAAATGAAAATATAAAAAATTTAACTATATTTGCAATGCATATAGCCTAACTAGAAACACATCATCACAGTTCGTGAAAAGGCTTCATTATTGTTTTAGAATATCTGATCCATCATCGGTGTGTCTCCTGTTCAACTCTTCTGGATCTGATGTCATAAACCAGCACAATGAATGCAGCCACAGCAGCCAGACCCACCAGAGCAGTGACGACCAATCGGATCACAGCTTCAGTCCCTCCGCCATAATGGACTTCATCTGAAGAGGGAACTGATGCACAGAAACAACATTTTCTAACTCAGTAAGTATACACTAATATCACACGAATGTACCTGACCAGAGACTGGTACAGTAAATAAATGATAACTGCTAACATACCTGAACACAAACGACAGAGATCGGTAATGCAGACGTGTTTGGTCTGGTTGCTGATGGGATTGTTGAGCACACAGCTGTAGGTGTTTTTATCCTGATATTCCACCTCCAGAGGTAGAGAGAGACTGATGCTGAGATCAGACACACTGATGCTGGACAATAAACTGTTTCCTTTGTACCAGGAGAGAGTCACATCACTCACATTCACCACTGAACACAGCAGTGAACATTTTGAGCCTGATGAACACTGTGAAATGTCACTGGTAACGACAGGAATGGATAGTGGAGCTGTAACACATGAAATAAGATGAAACCTGAGTACATTAAGAGATACAAGAGGACTGTTTTATTCTTAGTGTTGAGTGTATGAGTGTTTACTATGACCTCACCAGCACTGCACATTTTGTAATCCTCCCTCACACCGTGTCTACACCGGATGCGAGCGTAGCGACAGAACAAAAGCACAAAAGCAAATAGAACCACATAAGTTGATGCTGTCTACATTGGAAGCGGAGTGGTGCCTTGGCCTGATCTAATGGAGTTACGTTTGTCCACAATTAAACAACATCTTATATATATATATATATATATATATAAGATGGCTGGTTCAAGTGGACAAACGTAACTCCATTAGATCAGGCCAAGGCACCACTCCGCTTCCAATGTAGACAGCATCAACTTATGTGGTTCTATTTGCTTTTGTGCTTTTGTTCTGTCGCTACGCTCGCATCCGGTTTAGACACGGTGTGAGGGAGGATTACAAAATGTGCAGTGCTGGTGAGGTCATAGTAAACACTCATACACTCAACACTAAGAATAAAACAGTCCTCTTGTATCTCTTAATGTACTCAGGTTTCATCTTCTT
>NW_015549631.1:22915-29778 GCF_001515605.1 Sinocyclocheilus anshuiensis | reverse complement strand
CAAATGGCTGCAATATAACAAAGAGTGAAAAATTTAAGGGGGTCTGAATACTTTCCGTACCCACTGTATATAAGATGGCTGGTTCAACTAATGTGCATTCAAGAGTGCAACAATTGATGCCTCTATAAATAAAAAAGTAATAAAATAAAATAAAAAAAAGTTGAAATGGTTTTAACAATAAAGTGGGACCACAGTCTGAAATGTATCTGTAAATTCAAATATTAAAACCATCCTGAAATATGACTATTATGAGAATGGTAGCCTATTATGAATATGAATTATACATATTATACTCTACTCACCATAAACAGTAACACTGAATCTCTTGATTGACTCCCTATTACTAATAATGGTACTCAACTTATAGACTCCGGTGTCTGTTATTCTGGTGTCTTTGATTGTGAGAGATCCGTTTCTGTCCAGCTTCAGTCTGTCTTTGAATCTCGAATAATCATGATATGTAGGATTGCCCATTATTACGTTAGCTATGCGAATGTCATTAAACCTCCACTCGATCTCATTCTTCTGCTCTATTTCTGAAGCATTAGAGTCTAGAGTGACAGAATCTCCTACCATCACTGACACTCCATGTGACTCGACATCAAACACACCTGCAGAACAACATTAAACGACATAAATATTTAAAAGTTATGTTAATTTTCTTACTTTATGATGACACTTTTTTTCATAAACAGAGATTTATTACTTACCAACCAGACACAACCAAAATAACAAATCAAGTTTGCGAATCATTTTCGTAAAGCCTCAGAAAACTGAAACTCGTGTGTCATTATTTTAAGGTAATTAATATGTTCATTTTGCGTAAAGCTGTAAAGGTTAGAGCCCAACATAGAAACCCTACAGAACTCTGACAGTGCGCAGTGTGCGCGCGCTTGACCTCGCCCAGGCGGCAACACGTGGTGACGTATGCATCTGTTCAACCAATAGAGTTTTAGAGAAGCTGGTCCGGTTGTGCTTTCGGAAGTACCGTAGGTTTTTGCCAAGTTGTTGTTTTTTTTTTGCCAGGGTGTGGCTAGAAAGGATACAGCTGCAGCGGGAAAGTAACAATAAATTAAATTTGCTACCTATAAGATTGTGTTTTATTAACGTCTAACGTTACCCCCACCCTTTACAATAATGTAAATACAGTATTTATTGTTGTTCCGCGTGACAAAAATTACGCAAGAATTCATATGCGCATGTAGCCACAGCTGTCCCATCTAGCCTTAACCGTTTTCTCGCGGAATTGGGCTGCTTTGAATTGGGGTTGACATTTGTTCTCCTCGTTATAAAGGTTTGACATAGGCTATTGCATACATTCTAATCGACTGTGTAATTGCATCCAACTTTAATTGTGCATTATTACATAGGATATTGTAATGGTCTGGGTTAGGGATGGGCGATACCACTTATTTTGTTTTCGATACGATACCGATATTTTTCAAGGCAGTATTGTCGATATCGATACCGATTCGATACTTCTGAACTAAACTTTTAAATTATGACATTTATTAAAAAATTTAAATTACTAAGAGTAAAATGGGTAATGATAAGCACTTAACTTTTAGTTTAAACCGCATTTTAACATTCAATACGCCTTAATTGCAACTTATTAGGTTGTATTTTTGTTTACACATGGTTCAAATATGTTTTTTGTTTACACATGATTCAAATCTACAAATACTACAGTTGAACTATGGTCACTGTAGTAAAACAATGGTTCATTTTCATAAGGGACTGCCAGTGACCCTAACACTCCAAAGAGAAAGGAAAAAATGAAATTGCATCATATGACCCCTTTAACATTACAGAATAGAACATGATATACAATATTATCTTTCAACGTTCAATTTAAATAACTGTAATTGCACAAACAATGTAGGCTACAATTTCATTTTATTTATTGTGAAATAACTCTGTCCTTCTGTTCTCTGATAAGCATTGTTCAGGGCTGCCATTCCCAAAAGCTTTAATGCTTTCTTATGATACTTTTGGGAAAAGCAGCCTTGTTTGAATGCACTGTCAGAAGTGAGTGAATGCTCTCTGTGATGGATTAGTTCTGTCTTGCAACATTTGCGTGTTCAGATGAGCAGGAAAATAGTTCTATCCTACACAATTACTCGCTAACAAAGGTTATTCGTCCAATTCAATGCATATTAAACGCATTATTATTTTTTTGTTAAACAAAATCACTGGTAAATAAACACACCTTAGTATCGATATTTTTTGTTTGAGTATCGATACTTTCGATACTCAGTATCGATATATCGATACTTCGGATCGATACGCCCATCCCAAGTCTGGGTGTCTGTCCCTTTAAGACTCTGATTCGGGGTTTCCTCTGCCCCTGCACTCTTGTGTATATGCTGGGGGAAAACACATTGTACTTTCTATCGTTTTGTTGCACCTTCCTTTAACGTTAATACATAGGTTGTATTAACGCACAATAGGTTACAATATGTAGTACAGAAGGTGGTTACGGATATTGATCTGCCTCCGATTTAGTCAGAATTGCCAACTTCAATCCGTTGATTGTGACTATTTAGACACTTCTAAAATCTAAACTTTTGTGTGTTATTAAGTGAAAATTATACTGAATTTCAGGTTCTCATTATTTAGTTTATATGCATTTAGCATGTTTGTAGTTTGTATGCTAATTAATGAAAAACAAACACACCACCGTAATGTTCTTACCGTGCAAGTAAGATTTTGTTAAACTGATGACCATTCAAAGACATCTGTATATTCTGAAGCAATATTTTTTTCCAAGCAATGCTTAATTTGCAAATATTTTATTATTTTTATGTAGGCCTATATGTATAGTGAGTTGAAAAGAGATCCTTTTTAATGTGTATTATTTTATTTAGATTTATAATATTCTATTATCCCACACTGTATGGGAACAAAATCAATTAAACAGTTGCAAAATAATTAATAATCTGGTGTGAAGTATCACTGTTGAGAAATTCATTATACTATGAATCTTTGTGTAGAGTGGAAATCTGGCTTAAAGGAAAATAATGTCAACCGCACACATGCAATAGTAAATAGGAGCAAGACGTTTGTCCACTCAACAGAATCCACATTCATTTGGGTTATTCTGCCACTAAACTGGCCTGAATTAAACTCAGACCGCAACAGGTTTCACTTTGACTCAGAAACTGAGCTGCTAGAGCCTCGAGCATACAGTGGAATCAATGTTTTATCTTGCAAGAGAGAAAACAAATTATTTGTTTGACTGTTTTTATTCCACAGTAAAGCTGTTTTGAGGGAAGTCATATCATGTGATTCATGTTAGCAAGAAAAGAAGCCCTTTATACGCATTAAGCATACAACATCAGGGGGAAAAAAAAGTTAACTTTTTTTTGTGATTGGTCAGTATTTTTCAGTTCTTTATTTCAATTCTCATTTCACTTTTTCATCACTTTGAATTTAAAAAGTCCAAACAAACCAGGACCATAATTATGTTCAGAATTAATGTTTTAATATTAAGATTCTGTACTCACTAAATCTGTCACCTTAAAAGGAAATCGGTTCTCTGATCTAAAGCTAATGTTTGCAGATAGTCTCAGTTCTTTGTGGTTTATTTTGAGCATCTTCTGTTCACTGCAGTTAAAGACCCTGTCTAGGGAACAACAGCATTAACAAAACCTTTCCATTATTTCCAAACCTATCCAGCCAAAACGCTTTATCAATGGTATATTAGTATGTAGACACATATCAGGAAAAAGAGCTTTGTGTTGTTATTTACATTTCTCATTTCATACTGGCTGAACTTTATTTTTTGTCGCTTTGAGTTCCAGTAGACCACATCCTGTAGAGACTTTGACAGAATCTGTCTCAGCAGACACAGAATGACCCTTAATGTTCTGTGCACAATTTAATGTAAATGTGTATTTAGAGGGATTTTAAAATTCTGAGTGTGTATTCACTTCATGCTAGTATTTAATTCAGCACTTTGCATGACATTCTGCACTCTTTTTTCTAATAATACATTATTTTTCAAGGAAACTGAACATGGCTTTTGACAATTTTTTGTGGAATTTTGTGCAGTTTTGTTATTTTTGTTGTGTCTTATTATTATATTTGATTATTGCAAATCATATGTAACTACATTTAGTAACTGCACTGCATTCATCCATCTCAGATTGCAGGGTATGAAACAAATAACGCTCCTAGCGCCCTCTAGTGACTAAACATGAAAACATATCTGTGGACGTATCTGCTATTCCTATAGAAAGGGGGTGGTCCCAGATGAGGGGTATTGAGGGCCCTATTCACTTTTATTTAAAAACATAACTGTGGGATGAGTGCTGCACTCTAAACAAAATCTGTAAAAATAGGGCACAATATACTGTATAATTTGAAGGATTTTTTTCCCGTATTTATTTTTCTACTGGTGTTTTACTAGTATTCTGAATTTTACACTTCATTGCATTGTGTTTTAGAGCTAACAGAAATGTCCGTAAAATTAATGGATAATGTCGTGTGTAATGAGCTGCCAGTACCTTTTCTGTTATTTTACAGATTTATTGTTTACAGTGTGTGTTGAAAATAACTTTCTTAATACAGTCAAAAAATTATTACATTTCAATTAAGGCTGTCAGTCGGTTAACATTTTTAATCGAATTAATTACATGATGTGTCGATTAATGAATCAAATTAATTGCAAATTACATTTGGCTTTGAAAATACCCACAAAAGATTATTTACAGCTATTTTTGTGTTAAATGAGAAAGTATCATGTAGAGATTACAAATAGTAGCTTTAGAAAAAAAATATTTCATTTTATTCAACATAACATTTATTACACATTAACATTTAGGCTACAACGCCCTAACATAAATGGAACATAAACGAAGACAATTTGAGAAATATCTGTTTTTTCCCCGTTTATGCAATGAATGTCATTGGTAACCAAAACAACTTTGTTACCAACAGTCTTCAAAATAACTTCTTTTATGTTCCACAAAAGAAAGTAAGTCATTCAGGGTTGAGTAAATTACATAATTATTATTTTTTTGGGTGAACTATCCCTTTAAAGTTTTTTTCCCCCTTTTTTATTTTAAATGAAATAAATGAAATGATACAATAATACTCTAAATAAGTAACTAAATTTGCCAGCTGGTGGCGGTAAATGTCTTTATGAGTCATAAATTCGAATTCATTCGAATCGTTCAAACGGCTGATTCATTCAGGAATTGAGTAAACGGCTCACTTAAGGGCCCTCCGAAGTGCATGAAGGACGCTCCGCCTTCGCAGGATTTCCTAATTGTGACACCAGAGGTTCCCATTAGCGCTCTGTCGCATAGCAACGGTGCGAGAGGAGAGTTTACCAGAGGACAATCCTGCCAAGATAGGTGGAGCCAGAATTGCTAATTTTTGTTTTTATGTTTTACGTCATAATGGAGGAGACGGTGATGTACCTCAGGCTTAGCCAAGACCGAGGCCAGGTAAATTACACTGGTTTGCTGCGTCCTTTGTCGGATTACAACTTTAAATGCAGGAATTGGCTTGGAGCTTACTTGAATAATGTAATGATACATATGAAAAACTACGAAATACACACATACACATAGCAGTTCAAATGCTGACTGATATCTTACAAAGGTGCGATTTTATATAGTTTATTGTCTTGACCATGGTGATCATATTGCATATCCCAGATTTGCAACCCGGATTTTTTAAGCATAAAAATAAAACTGAATAAAATAAAAAATAGAGCATAGTACAGCTCAATGTTCAGAGGCAGCTGACACAGCTGAACAGTGCTCTGTATGACCGGTGCGAGTCCTTCAGATGCAGCCTTTGATATAGTTAGCACAAATGGCAGCTGTCACAGCTGAACAGTGCTCTGTTTGACCGGCTCTGTGCTCTGTTTGATGCAGCCTCTGAAAGAGTTAGCAAAAATTTGTGAATATTTTGACAAAATGTTGATACTTTCATTTTCAAAATAATCAGAGGTGGACTGTAAGGAAGTACATTGGTTAAGTATACTCGAACAAATATGAAGTACTACGTTTTCATGTTTTTTTCTCACAGGACAGCAACACTACAAAAATATGGTATTTTACAACATGATGCATTGTTGTAGATTAAACTACCCAACAGTATATTAGCAGTTCAAATGCTGACTGATATCTTACAAAGGTGCGACTTTATATAGTTTGTCTTGACCATGGTGATCATATGTAGACAGGTTTGCAACCCGGATTTTTTTAGGCAGTTAAGCATAAAAATAAAACTGAATAAAAAAAAATAGAGCATTGTACAGCTCAGTGTTCAGTGGCAGCTGTCACAGCTGAACAGTGCTCTCACACGAGTCCTTCAGATGCATCCTTTGATATAGTTAGCAACAATTTGTTAATATTCTGACAAAATGTTGTTACTTTCATTTTCAAAATAATCAGAGGTGGACTGTAAGGGAGTACATTTGTTAAGTATACTCGTACAAATATGAAGTACTACGTTTTCTTTTTTTCTCACAGGACAGCAACACTACAAAAATATGGTCTTTTACAACATGATGCATTGTTGTAGATTAAACTACCCAACAGTATATGAAGTAGGCAACTTTAAATTTAATAACCTTGAACATATTCAGAAGTAAAATGCAACATACACAGTAGTGCAGCAGAAATATTAATGCAAAACCATCCTGACTAATTATTTTTTCAGAACAATACTGTATACCTTTACTTTTACTCTTAATACATTAAGTATATTCGAGTATGCAAGATAATACTTTTACTTAAAGGATAGTTCAGCCAAATATGAACTAATTCTGTAATAATTTACTCACCCTTAAGTTGTTCCAGGTTTGGAATTTTCATTTTTGGGTGAACTATCCCTTTAGCTAAGTT
>NW_015549631.1:0-20334 GCF_001515605.1 Sinocyclocheilus anshuiensis | reverse complement strand
GACCATGGTGATCATATGTAGACAGGTTTGCAACCCGGATTGTTTTGGCAGTTAAGCATAAAAATAAAACTGTGAATAAAAAATAAATAAATAGAGCATTGTACAGCTCAATGTTCAGCGGCAGCTGTCACAGCTGAACAGAGCTCTGTTTGACCGCTCCGAGTCCTTCAGATGCAGCCTTTGATATAGTTAGCAAAAATTTGTTAATATTCTGACAAAATGTTGATACTTTCATTTTCAAAATAATCAGAGGTGGACTGTAATTGGTTAAGTTGGTTAAGTATACTCGAACAAATATGAAGTACTACGTTTTCATGTTTTTTTCTCACAGGATACAAAAATACAGACAGCAACACTAAAAATATGGTATTTTACAACATGATGCATTGTTGTAGATTAAACTACCCAACAATATATTTTTAGTAGGCAACTTTAAATTTAATAACCTTGAACATATTCAGAAGTAAAATGCAACATACACAGTAGTGCAGCAGAAATATTAATGCAAAACCATCCTGACTAATTATTTTTTCAGAACAATACCTTTACTTTTTACTTTTACTCTTAATACATTAAGTATATTCGAGTATGCAAGATAATACTTTTACTTAAATCAGCCAAATCATACCTTAAGTACATTACAGTATGAAGAATAATACTTTTACTTAAGGTTTTAAATGCATGCATTTTTTCCTTAATGTGCTAATAGTAGTTACTGAAAGTACTTTACTAAAGTAACTCATATTTCTTCCACCAATTACTTTTTCATAGCTCTACACAATTAGTGCTTTCCTCATTTCCCTAAATCAGACCAGACCCCTGTACTGCAGGATAAAGCTGAATGTGCCAGCACTAGACAGGTTTTTAATGGTTTTCAGCAAGACAAAAAAAATAAACACATAGAAGAATGTTTTGTGAAAACTATAAGCTGCATTAAAAAATGAATGTACAATAATTCTCTTTTATTTACACATGTGAATATGCAAAACAAAAATACAAATTGTACAGAAAGTACTCGGGCTCATTTACAAATAAATTACACTACAAAAATGAATAATGTATACAATTTATTCATTTCATTTTTAACTTGCATCACAAAAATAAACTACAGAAATTAGGTTGTTTCATTGACAATGTGACATTTAAAAAAAGATATTGAAAAACTGTTATGTACCCATTTTTTCCACTGCTTTCTCTTGCCTAATAGAGAATGGCCAATAATGTATTTGTTAAGCATTCTCTCAAGAAGAGAAAACAGTCTCTCCCTGCTCTCCTGTGCTCTTCTCTTCTCTGTCTCTCTCTGGAGTTTGATATCCTCTTTGAGTAGCTCCAGCTTCCACTCACTCCCTCACCTGTCCCAGGACACTTGCAATCCTAAGGCAGAGCAAATAAACCATGCCTGTTAACAACAACAGCACAATGAATTTCAGCAAAAAATGTGTGTATTAACTTGCTTACTTTGTATTTTTTAAATGAGGTGGATTATGAGTCTTCAATATAATGCGTGCAATAAAGATACACACAATTTTCTTAAATGTCTGCTTTTTGGAAAATCCTTGCCAATCTTCTGCTGGCAGTCAGTCTTTTCACACAAACTTTGCTCTGTTGTTCCATCTGTTCAGCTTCTGATCCTTTTCACGTGGGCCCATGTGGGAAGAATGTTACACCCAATATGCTTCGCATATCTCTCTTTTTTCAAGTTTATTGGCCAGATACAGAGTTTATGTTCTGTTCTTGTTATGCATATTCATTTTTCATACAACAAAGACTTTCAAAAGTGATTGGATAAATTAAGTTCATCGTCATAATACCTCCTCCAGTTTACCTTAAATTAAGATGTTTTTCCTTATATAAAGTACACAGATAATAGTACTTCTTTTCAAAACTAGAAGTGTCATCTCTTTCAAAACACACATGTGTGTGATCAGCAAATTTGTGTGTGCGATTATGTGCATGTACATAGGAAACATTATTTTGTTGCTGAAAGGTGACTAAAAAGCATTTCTGCTAATAAAGTAATGGTAGGGGAAATTGTGTCCAGTTATCTGAAGGCTTTATTATCCTTAAAATTAGGTTAAGTGCTTTTAAACAGCATTTATCTATTTGTTTGTTTGTAATGTGCTATATATGAAATCATAGATAGTGAGTATAGTAATTATTCATAATAATCCAGTCCAGCAGGTGGCGGTATGAACCTGTTCAGTTGTTTGCTACCCGCCAGTAAAACCCACGAACTAAGGGTGAAAACGAAAGTAACCATGAAAAAAGTACAAAACCATGTAGAGATAACAAGAGAAAGCGTTGCTCATTGGATTTTTTTCATACATTTAGCTCAGACCCTACCAAGTTTAACATTCGCTGACATATAAGTAAATTTAATCATATGAGACATCTCAACATACATTTTCCTACACCTACATTTGTTCTAGTCGGTTGATATTCACACAGGCGTCTTACATGGCATCAAGTCAAACCAATGACTAACATTAAGCAATTACTAAACATTAAGCAGCTCACAATGTTCACAAGCTAAATCATTACTGTCTACATTTAACTGCAGTAGGAGATCCCATAGGCCTACATATCAGCGAGAGCTACCAATTGAATCTCGAGATGTGGTGTGAATGGACAAGGCAGAAGAAATATTCGTAATTTCTTAATTAGAACGGGTCTGATGAGGAGAATATGATGGAGGAATAAACTGGAGGAAATAAACCGGCGTAACAGGAAAATAATCCAGAAGGTGGCGGTAATTCAAAGCTTTTTGATGCAAGCCGCTGTTAAACCTCAAAGAAGAAGACTCAACAACGCGCGCGCGCTCACTACGTCAGTGGACACGACGAGCGGTCAACGAAAACTTTGGCAAACTAGGATATCAGAATGGCCAGACTGTTAGCCGCCACCAGAATCTACAAACATACAGCAGTTTAACGACACGGAATGTTTTACCAGAGACTTGAATTTGTGTGGGAATCGGACTACGCGACAAGCAACAAGAGTAAAGTAAGGTAATGTTACAGGGAATGAGTGTTTTAAATACTTATACATGATTTATTAGGGCACACGATTGCAAGTAAATTTTATCTCGATTAAAGTTATTTGTGTGAATAAAAGGGATTTCATACCGTATATGTGCTTTAAATTTGAAGTTGCAAATTCTGGTGTTGTTTTCTTTGCTTTTTTTGTTTTAAAGAACAAAAATATATAATAATTTACAAAACAAGTGAATACACAACTCTGTCACTCACAACAAACATTAACAACAACAACAACAACAAATATGAGTAGACAAAGAACCAGGAATATAAACAAACCAAACCAAACACTGGGCCAGGGGCATTTCCTTCAAGAAGTATCTTCGTGGATACAATAATCTTATTAGTGATTAAATATTTGTAGGGCAAGGAAGGACCTATCCTTTATATAGCGTTAATTAACCCAATACAATATTACAGAAGAGACATTTATATCTTCATGAAAGATTTGCTGAATCTTTCTATTCCAGAGAAAAGGACTGGAACAAGCAAACTTGTCCTATTGCAGTATCACAAGAATGTGACAGAGATAGAGGGAAAAATTCCGCTGAGTTTTTAAAAAAAGTGCAATAGCTTTACTGGGCATGGCATCCATTATGGTAAAGTCTCATGGGGTGACAGTGTTGGGGGTAACGCATTACAAGTAACGCGAGTTACGTAATCAGATTACTTTTTTCAAGTAACTAGTAAAGTAACACATTACTTTTTAATTTACAAGAAAATATCTGAGTTACTTTTTCAAAAAAGTAATGCCAGTTACTTTGTTTTCCCATTCATTGACTAACAAGTCTCCTGTCCCCATATTGGGAGAAATCGGAAGTACAGAGGCGCTGTGTGAACATGATGTAGTTCTAGACTAAATGTGAATGTGCATTAATTCATCCCACTCACAAAAAAACTGATTTAGTATTCATCAAAATGAATTAAAACGGTGAAATGCAAACTCAGAATATGACACAAACCTGCAATAATTAAATATGTTAAATAACACAAATGTATCTAATCCCATTTTATTAACTAATGTCTTTGCTGCTGACCTTTGATGATCCAGTTCAACCATACTAATAAGCAAAAATTACTTTAGATAAACTAAATATTGTGCTTCATTGTTTTTTTTATTGCTGAAGAGTGTTGAACCTTCTTCTCCTGTGTTCTACTGTACAGACGTGAATTTACTTTTCATTCAGCCTGAGGTTTATTCATTACACTTTTTGGTGTGAAAGGGCTTTTACATTTGCTATAAACAGAACTTCTTATATTAAAAACAACCAAGCCCTGCTTATATTTAAAAAGTAACGCAAAAAGTAACTAAGTAACGTAATTCGTTACTTTTTTAGTGAGTAAAGCAATATTGTAATGCATTACTTTTAAAAGTAACTTTCCCCAACACTGGACAGGAATAGAATGTGTAGTTCAGATTAAATTCAGAATAAGGAAGCAAATGACCATTTGTGTTCTTTATTATTATTATTATTATTATTATTACTAAACCAATCTGGAAAAAATATAGTTTTATTTTTATATTGATTATCTTGGTTATTTCAAATAAAATAACTATGGGGACTGCAATTATGTTTGTTAATTAAGTGCCAGGCCAAAAGCCATTGCTTGTAGACATTTGAAAATTTCATGGGCAGTTTAAAGATATTATAATTTCATGCCAGTAGAAAAGGGAGACCGCCGACTTAGGGGGGGAAAGGAAAAAACATAATTGGGAACAGTGTTGGGAACCGATTTATCTTGAATGTATTTTTTTAAAGAAGAACAGTCTAGGAAATTTAGACCTCAATGTTCAATGATGTTTACGACAACAGATTTTTTTTTAATATATCTTGTGTTTTCATCAAAAAGGATTCTGTCAACCTCTACACAAATTGATTTGTCTACATACAAAGAAAGAGCAGGGCAGGTCAATCTAGAAACACCTCCGCTGTGGTGAGGAGAGTCCTTCCTTGTAAAGACAAGTCTCTTTGGAGCCAGGAATGTTACACTGAATTATCAAATTCTGTGTCTGTAGTAGGCACTTTATCCTAATCCTAACCCTCTACAAGTCACTACAGCACCTACTACTGTCAGAGAATTCGGTGATATCATACACCTGTGTATTTTATAGGCTAAAACTTCATTAGAATGAAGAAGCTGCTAGAAATGACTTACATTTTTTTGAATGGCCCATACTTTAAAACATGAAGTTTATTTGAGAAAGGGTTATTGAAATTGGGAAGTTTCTGAATGTTTTTCCCCCATTTTCTCTTTTACTTTAGGCTTATGTTTTGCTATATTAAATCTAAAGTATTTTAAACTAGACATTTACAGTTAGACAAGTACAGAAGATAGCCTATGTGGTGAAAAGTTATTTTAGGAGCATTTGAAAATGAGATATATTGTGAACTTAAAGTCGTGATCAAATCAATGGCAAAATAAGAACTGATTCTACAATTAATAAACTAGAGTAAATAGGATTGTAAAATGATATTAAACTGCAACACAAACAATAACAAACTGGGTTCAGTTTTTCCACTCAAAGGTTTAATCACAATGTTTGTAATGTCCATTTTCAAATTAACATGTCGTTTAAACTCATTAAATTATATGAACTTATTAAGGTTTACTTATTCTACATGATAATATATTTGGTTGTAACCCACATTATTTTATATAGTGTTTTATTTATTTTTTTAACAGCTTGTATTTTCTTGAATAATTGCCATCTTATTTATCTCAGTAATATTGTCATCTTCAGGTCATACTAAACGATTGATTGTTTTCACAAACCAGTCTGTTTAGCTGCTGTATCTGAGGAGTGAGGAAAGGTCTTGAGATGAATCTCTTAGAGAAACAGAGGTAAGACTGAAGTTTTTTTTTCTTGTGTTTTGTATTTACAAAACTTCTGTTTTGAACTTCCTACATGTTTTATATACCGGTAGATACAGGTAAAAAATAAACCTCTTCTTAGAACAACATTTTTATGGCAAACGGTTTTATAGACAATGTCACGGTTAAAATGTAAACTATATACAGTGTTTCTATCATGACTGTAGATGTTTTGGGACTATCAATTAATGATTGTAATTGACTGATTGAAGTAATATATACTATGAATGACTAAAACCACATTAAAAAACGCAATGGATAATAAAAATGTAAAATCATTAAGGCAATAATTTACAATCTGAATCAAATTTACAGTCTCTCCCTCAGCAGCTTTATTGCCCTCGCAGCAGTAGTTTTTTTTTGTTTTTTTTTGGCAGGGTAATATGAGGGTATATATTGCAAATATTATATTGCAGTGCTAAAGTAGTGTTAAAAATTTACATTAATTTCTAAAATTACATTTTTTAATTTTCACATTAAAAAGGCTCTCCAAATGTTTTTGCTTCAGTAGAGACCTGAAGAGCCTTTGCCCTACTTGTTGTGTACGGATCCTTTTTCTTCTTTGACATCTTAAAGAAATTGGTAAACGAATGTGAGCCAGTAAACAAGAATGATGTTAACTTTTAAACCATTATTGTGTGTGTTTCTTTGAATGACTAGAGAGCGTGCTTGCCATTATCAGATACAAGTAGTTTCTCTCTTCTCTGTGTGTCATTAGTGTGAGATCAGGTTCACATGTGTCTAGCTCTGTGTCTGTGAAGAGTGACCATTCAAAAGGTGGCATGCCAAACTTTCGTGAGAAAAAAACATCTATTAAAAGGTATTTCATATGTTACATTATAGCATTGTGTTAGCTAATTTTTTCACAATGGAGTATGAAAGAACTTGACTAATAAAATAAATCATAAAACATGATGTTTGAAAATTTTTGTTGAACTCTGTACCAGTTATACAATTACACAGGTAGCCACTAGGGGGCATAAATTCATGATTGAAAATAGATCATTTAACCAAACATGAACTTTGTCCTTCCTTATATGCTCAGTCATAGATGGACAAATGCACAACTGTACTGTATTTAAAGGAGTAGTTCACTTCCAGAACAAAAATTTACAGATAATGTACTCACCCCTTGTCATCTAAGATGTTCATGTCTTTCTTTCTTCAGTCGTAAAGAAATTATGTTTTTTGAGGAAAACATTTCAGGATTTCTCTCCATATAATGGACTTCTATGGTGCCCCCGAGTTTGAACTGCCAAAAATGCAGTTTAAATGCAGCTTCAAAGGGCTATAAACGATCCCACCCGAGGAAGAAGGGTCTTATCTTGCTAAACGATCGGTTATTTTCTCAAAAAAATGATTTATAAAATACAATTTATATACTTTTTAACCTCAAACGCTCATCTTGTCTAGCTCTGCGTGAACTCTGTTTTTTCCGGTTCATGGCAGTTCGGGTATGTCGAAAAACTCCCATCTCATTTCTCCTCCAACTTCAAAAACTTTCTACATTGCTGTTTTACCATTTTTTTGTAAAGGGCGTTTGACCTTCTTTGCATGTTCACTTTGTAAACACTGGGTCGGTACATCTGCAGCGATGTAGGATGATTTTGAAGTTTTTCGACATACCCTAACTGTCATGAACCGGGAAAAACAGAGTTCATGAGTTTAGAGCCCTTTGAAGCTGCATTTAAACTGCATTTTGTAAGTTCAAACTCGGGGGCACCATAGAAGTCCATTATATGGAGAGGAATTCTGAAATGTTTTGCTCAAAAAAAATAATTTCTTTACGACTGAAGAAAGAAAGACATGAACATCTTAGATGACAAGGGGGCAGTGGTGGAAAGAGTACTGAAAAAATATACTCAAGTAAAAGTACCATTACCTTCCAAAAAATGTAGTGTGAGTTAGAGTAAAAGTACTTGTCCAAAAAACTACTTGAGTAAGAGTAAAAGAGTAGCCTATTTTAAAGTACTCATGAGTAGTGAGTACTGAGCTGTGGATTCTACCCCCTCATAATAAACGCTGTACACCGCAATTTATACATTTTAAAAACGTTGTACATTCTGTAATTCACATTATCTTATGTGTCATAAAGAATGAAGAGTATCTATCATCCAGCAGTTTTAATTTTGACTGCCAACTCTTTAAAATACATCAAAACAGCACGGTAACAGTATTCAGTTGAAGAAAAGATTAAAGTTATTCTCAGTACAATCGTTGCACATAAAATATTAATGTTTAGAACAGTGCAAATACAAACACCATTAAAAACTCATAGTTCAGCATCATACACCATGATATGGGTTAGAATGAGAGCCCATTTCTCTCCAAAACGGTGCCAGTTTTAGCGGTTAAAGTTTTTTATGCACAATTTGATTTGACGAAAGTCACGAGACCTATTACTCTCTATCCAATCACGTTGATGGATAAAAATAAAATTAAAATAAGCATGTAACGACCACAAACGGGGGAAAATAGCGGAGTAAAAGTACCGATACATCACATAAAATGTACTCAAGTAAAAGTACACAATTTTTAAACTACTCAAAAAAGTACAATTACTGATAAAAACTACTTAATTACTGTAACGTGAGTATTTGTAATTCGTTACTTCACACCCCTGCAAGGGGGTGAGTACATTATCCGTAAATTTTTGTTCTGGAAGTGAACTACTCCTTTAATTACCATTTGCACAAAATCCTTTTCAAATGAGACTAGTAATTTTTCGTCATTAGGAAAAGATCAGGCTCACATGTGTTCCGCTCTGTGTCTGTGAAGAGTGACTTGTCAAAAGGTGATGTGCCGAACTTCAGTGAGGAAACGATCAAAAGGTTTTTCATGTGTTTCTTTACTTTTTCTTGTGTGTGTGTGTGTGTGTCACACAGTGTTAGAGAGTGGTTCATTAAAAGCTTATCAATCAAATATATATATATTTCCTCTTTGCTAAAAATCTTTACTAGAGATTTCTGTCATTTGATTTTTCCTTGGAAATGCCGTATTTTGTTTCATTGTATTTGTTAACAGGTTTAAACGCAATACAAAAGATTCATACTTCCAGACTCTCGGGAACCAAAAGAATTTCGAAGACAATCTCCTAGGGGTCTTCCATGTAAGAAAACATTTAAAATGTTTGATAATAGTGTATTTATTTATTTATTTTAAAATGACAGCCAATTAACCTGTTTGTCTTTTAATATATATACAGTATATATACTGTGTGTGTGTGTGTGTATATGTATATATTTATACAGATCAGGCATAACAATTTTTACAGCACAAACCAGCACAAACGGAGCACAAACGATTGAGACTATTTTGCCGACGTTTTGCGTTGGGTGGGGGGCCAACTTCACGGAGGTCACTGATTCTTGATGTTTCTTTTTAACTGACACAGCAGTTAAAAATGCTTGTGATTTATCATGCTTTTAAAATCCTTCATAAGTTATTACACTGTTGGATCCTATACTGTATATTCAAAGAGCTATTATAATTATAATCTTCAGATTAATAACTCTTTACAAA
Source organism: Sinocyclocheilus anshuiensis (assembly GCF_001515605.1). Taxonomy (NCBI): domain Eukaryota; kingdom Metazoa; phylum Chordata; class Actinopteri; order Cypriniformes; family Cyprinidae; genus Sinocyclocheilus; species Sinocyclocheilus anshuiensis. The sequence continues at coordinate 10,903 of NW_015549631.1, read as the reverse complement.
GACTGCATACTGAATATGGGTGAAGATTGTGTTGTTATCATCAACAACAAACCGGTATCACCTGGTTGCAGTCTCTTTTTGGTATTCCTTGCCATAACAAATGTGCTTTACAAACACAGTTACAGCAGCCCAAAAAAATATAATGTTATAAAGTCAAGGGTCAAGAGCCCAACTAAAGCAAACACTAATCACCTTGATGGTAGCATCAAATGAAACAATAAAAATCATCATCTAAATCTGTTTATTCTCAATAAGCGCTTTTGTAGATGTCTGACAGAAATAAAGTAAGTCTGGTGATGCTGTTTGTGGAGTTTGTTAATCATTCTCTGCTGAGATCACGAAAGATTTAATGTCTTTTGTATTTCAGTTGATTTCATCGAAGGCTGTGTCTGGAAGTCAGTTGTATGTTTGGAGAAGGTTCTTATAACAAAAAAAAAAACTGTTAGCTGAGTGTGCACTCATGAACTCACCATGTGAGAGCACTGTGATAGTGTTGAGAAACAGGATATAGAAAGCCTCCTCGGTGACTGATATTTGAACTGCCTCCTTTCAAGCTGCTCAACATTTTGAATTCACAATGAGCTCACATATTACTCACATGGTGAGTATCACCGTATGAGAATGGTGTAATGTCACTGTGATCATAGCATGATCTCACGTGTTTACTGGGTATTCTTCATAACCCGAGAATGCCGCGACACATACCTGGGAGTCATATGTATCAGGTTTTAAAGAGACAGCGCTGATTTTAAAGTGAAACCTGCTGAAGTCTGTCATGTAAATCAAAGAACAAAAGAAAAAGAGAAAGCCTTGGACTGTTCTAGTCGCTGATTAACTTTTATAGCTTGAATAAAGATTAATCTGTATAGTTTATGCATATATAATATAGTTTGTGAAGTTTGTTTTAAAATCACTTAAATTAAAAGTTGTTATATTTCAGAGCCTATTAAATGTTAAAAATAATGGCTTTCAATTATACTGTAATGTTGAATGGCTATAATTAATAGGTCAAATTGAGGGGAAATGCACCAGCAGAACAAATTAAAAACAGTGTAAATATGTTTAGTTATTGTAGTAGTAAAAACTGCCTGTTTTTGCAAAAAGAGTTTCATGGCCGGTAAAAAAAAAATTTTGGCCAGTAAATTTTATCATGTCACCGGCCATTGGCAGATGTGGCAAAAAGTTAGTTTTAGGCCCTGGAACCAAGTATACTGAGTATACAGAGAGTGCCAGAGCAACAGCTGGTGAGCAAGGTTCAAGCCAACTGAGGTAGATTGCAAGAATTCGCGGCCCAGTCTCTCTGCAGAGTCTTAAAACATGATGGGCATCTGAGGGTCCAGTAGGCAAAGGGGCATTAAGTCAGCCATGGAGGCAGTGTGGAGGTTGCTTCAAGGTGGTTGTGGATCAGGAGATGAGAGCCGTGAGTGGGGTAGAGCTACCTGGACACAAGTTGGGCTCGATCAACCCCAGCAGGGTCATCTGGGCGAGGGTGTCTGATTGTTGAAAGACCCGAAACACCCGATGGTCCCAGGAAACATCACTGATGATGTATCTAGGAGCATCACATAGTGATGTATGTTATATGACAGATGAAGGTTATTCTGCTGTGACTTCAGCTCTGAAATCAAACCCATCACGCCTGAGAGAACTGAACCTGAGCGGGAATAAACTAGGAGACTCTGGAGTGAAAAACCTCAGTGATCTACTGATGAACCCACAATGCAAGCTGGAGAAACTACAGTTAGTAACATTACAGTATACTGTACAGCAGTTACAGTGAGATTAAAGTTTAGTGTATAGCTTCTTAAAGTCACCTTGAAATCAAAATGAACAATTTTTATTTTTTCTAATGGAATATTGTAGTGCTTATTATAAATGATTTATCTGTGCACTACATTCATTTATTCAAATTCACGTGGCCCCGTGAACTTAAAAAATTGCAATGTTTTTAATTATTGCACTGTATGGTATTTACTCATTATGAAATAAACTCACAGATGAACTTAACATGTGCCTGATTTATTGTCTTTTCTCTCTTTGTCCTCAGTCTGTGTGAATGCAGTATTACAGAGAAACAGTGTCTCATCCTGACTTCAGCTCTGAAATCAAACCCATCACAGCTGAGAGAGCTGGACCTCAGTGGAAATAAAATAGAAAACAGGAGTGAATCACTTATGTGACGTACTGAAGGATTCACACTGTAAACTGGAGAGATTGGGATGAAGACTTTTTTTGTTATTTAAATGAAACAATGCAGTGTGATTTTTCTCATTTCTCCTAATGTAGGTTAAAATACTGTTATATGACAGATGAAGGTTCTTCTGCTGTGACTTCAGCTCTGAGATCAAACCCATCACACCTGAGAGAGCTGGACCTGAGAATAAATGAACTAGGAGACTCTGGAGTGAAAAACCTCAGTGATCTACTGATGAACCCACAATGCGAGCTGTAAATAATAGAGTTAGTATCATTATACTGTACAGGGGTTACAGTGTGATTAAAGTTTACTCTTACTTTATTTTAAGACAACAGGCTAAAGTCACATCATTGATATCACTACATCTTCTGGCATTTCCTCATCTAAAGAAAGATTAAAAATGACTATTAGCTAATTAGCTACTGATTGTTCAGTATATAAAAGAACATTAAACTCATTTGATACTTTGTGGCTATAAAATGTGCCGAAATCTGACAAATTTGCTGTGAAAGACAGTAGTAACAAGGCTAAAAATAATGTAACGATGCATTTAACACACATGAGCTTAATGTGGATCTGAATCATTGCATTTTCTTATTCTTTCCTTAGTTTGAGTGGATGCAGTATTACAGAGAAACAGTGTCTCATCCTGACTTCAGCTCTGAAATCAAACACATCACACCTGAGAGAACTGAAGCTCAGTGGGAATCAACTAGGAGATTCTGGAGTTGAAAACCTTGGGCTTCTGCTGAACAGTGCACAATGCAAGCTGGAAAATAAAAAAAAAACAGTTAGTAATTATACTGTACAGCAGTAACAGTGTGATTAAATTTGACTATAAAGTTATTTATTTAAAAGCAACAGGGCCTAAGTGACCATTTATAGCACTGCAAGTAATTGACAGGAGTTAAGACCACACCTGCTTACATGTAAAGGGCATGTAGAGGAAAATGTATCTGTATAAGGAAGGGTTTCTCTGTATAGCAGTGCAGATATGTAAATCTACAGCTGGCTAGTTAGAAGTCCATAGGCTGGGTCAGTATTAAAGGTGTTTATTGTGTTTGAACTGGTCTTTTTGAGAATGACACTAAAGGAAAGTGTTTGTGGAAAGTACTTCACATATAGAGATGATTTGGGTGTTTTTTTTTTTATGCAAATGACTAAACTCGGGCACACATTTGCTCAAATAGAATACTCCAAATGTATTAACATTAGAACGAGATTAAGAACTAATTCATGTGATAATGTCATAAATAATGTCTGTTGAGAAGGTTAACAGTCACTGTTTTGACTCAACAAACTTAAAAACAATTGTTAAATAAATAACATTGCAAAAGTTACGCAGCACTGACATTCAACAAAACAATTGCTAGATAATTGTACCTGTCGATCTCTGGGTTGGTTTTATATCTCACCTTCTCTGAAAAGCCAGTCTGATGTAGATATGAGTTGTTACAGTCTCTCTGTGAATGCAGTATTACAGAGAAAAAGTGTTTCATCCTGACTTCAGCTCTGAAAACAAACCCATCACACCTGAGAAAACTGAACCTGAGTGGGAATCAAATAAAAAACACAGGAGTGAATCACTTATGTGACGTACTGAAGGATTTATACTGTAAACTGGAGAGACTGAGGTCAGTAACATTCACATAAGAATCAAAATGCTTAAAATCACTTCAACATTAGACATTAAATGAAACACTGTTACTCAATATCTCAAGAAGAGCTTTAGTTCGCATTAAAATAATTCCTTTACAGACGACGGTGTTAGCAGGATATGTGCAACTGTGGCACAAGTATCTTCTCTCTGTCAGCTTAACGGGGTTGCTCAAGATGGGGATCAAACCCAGGTCTCTCACGTTCAAAGTTACTGAGTTTACTGATTGAGCTAACTCCCCAATTAAAGAATCCAAGAGCAGAGGTAGCAAAAAACAGGGAGTCATTGATCTCCAGCAAAAGGCAATGTTTACTAAGTGCAACAAAAACAAAAGAAGCAGAGCTTCAAAAACCAGAAACGCAAAGCAGAAACTAGAGTCGAAGAACTTCAACAAAACAGACTTAACTTTCAGCAGGCAACTGGTAACATAGGCTCAAGACTGAACAATAAAGCATGACATAACCCACTTATATAGGGCTAAACACAGGTGTCTCACATCAGGCTTAATGAATGTTAGTAATCAGCAGGAACCTGGAGAGAGGTGCCACCTGTTGACCAGGAGGTAAATTAACAGTCCAGTGATGAGTTCTTACAGTCAGTAATATCACTAACAGTCATTAAAAAAAGTGTAAGTATAAGACACATTGTAAATGGCAGAGGCCACAGTGCGAACAGCAGCAGGATAACTGCATGACCAGTTGGCCAAAAACACATGTGCCTTAGACCAAACAGATCGTAAGCAAAGCAAGGAGCCCAAAAAAAGACAAAAATGTGCATTTTGATTAAATATTTAATTAAAAATGTGTGCAAGAAATGATATTTGTGATGAAAACAGTAGCTGTATACAGCATATACAGCATAACATTTACAAAAAATAATTCAGTTGCAAAGGAGTAAATGTGTTTCTGCAGAAACTTCTGCCTCCAACACTTCAATTGTGCATTTAGTTTTCTCTAATATCTATAATGTGTTTTTTAAACTGCTCTGTCTTCATTTTTATTTTAAACAATTTGGCAATGTAGAGCATAGCATTATAGATTTAAAATATTTGGGTCTTTTTATGAATATGCTTGTTAAAATTCCCACTGGCTGGTATTTTTTTCCCCTTTTATCGTACAGTATGGTACAGTTACATTTACCTTTGAAAGGCAAATTTCTGCAGGCATATAAAAGTCAGGAGCGGATGTGAAGCTTGTGTGGGAAACATTTTTTCAGACAGTCTCTTTATAATGCAGCACTTTATATTCTTGAACAATGCTGTTATGAAGTAGACACCACTTGAAAGATTAATGCCTCATTCCTTGTGAATAATTAGTGTAGCTTTGACGAGGCTCTGCCCTCACTTCACTGTCAAATCCACCAATTTTAATCAATGCTATGAATTTCTCTGTCAAATCCACTTGAACTTGATGCATAATTCATGTAGTGGAATTTCTCTGCAACTGAAAGTCCATCAGATGAAATTCCTCATTACATGGATTCACATTGAGATGACTGTGATATTGCCTGTGATATTACTGTGATATAGAAAAGGCAAATGTGACTGCACTCTAAATATCATACACATCTTACACTGGGTGAAAGTAAAAATGATCTCTCTTCTTCTGTCTCTTTGTCTTTCTGTTGGTCTCCTTCTAGTCTGAAGTACTGTAGAATTACAGATGTTTCTTCTTTAACTCAGTCTTTGACAAACTCAAAAGCACTACAGTTTCTAAAAGAGCTTGATCTGAGTTACAGTATGATTGGAGACTCAGAGAAGCAGCTCACTGACGTGCTACGAGACTCAAACTGTGAACTGAGGTGAGTAAACATCTCTTTGTTGTAGTCATGCTAACACAGATAAGCATTTTGAATGTATTATATTTAAAACACAAATACTGTAGTCACTCTTTAGTTTGGGGATAAATTCTCACTATCAAATAACTATTAACTATGACTTTTGCCTTAATAAACTCCTAATTTGTTGCTTATTAATAGTTAGTAAGGTAGTTGTTGGTATGGGGTGGATTAAGGGACTAATTCATTTTAACACACATACTGGTAAAAAATGTATAGTCTGAATGCACTGTAAGTCGCTTTGGATAAAAGTGTCTGCTAAATGCATACATTTAATTTAATAAAAAACTGTGGAATTACAGATGTTTCTTCTTTAACTCAGTCTTTGACAAACTCAAAAGCACTACAGTTTCTAAAAGAGCTTGATCTGAATTACAGAATGATTGGAGACTCAGAGAAGCAGCTCACTGACGTGTTACGAGACTCAAACTGTGAACTGAGGTGAGTAAACATCTCTTTGTTGTAGTCATGCTAACACAGATAAGCATTTTGAATGTATTATATTTAAAACACAAATACTGTAGTCACTCTTTAGTTTGGGGATAAATTCTCACTATCAAATAACTATTAACTATGACTTTTGCCTTAATAAACTCCTAATTTGTTGCTTATTAATAGTTAGTAAGGTAGTTGTTGGTATGGGGTGGATTAAGGGACTAATTCATTTTAACACACATACTGGTAAAAAATGTATAGTCTGAATGCACTGTAAGTCGCTTTGGATAAAAGTGTCTGCTAAATGCATACATTTAATTTAATAAAAAAAATTTAATTAAGAGATCTAGAATATGGTCATGCAGAACAAGACATTAATATGTGCTTTATAAGTACTAATAAACAGCTAATATGCTAAGGATATGCATGCTAATAAGCAAGTTAATAGTGAGAATTGGTCCTTAAAATAAAGTGTTACCAATATTGATCTATAAAAATGTGTGCCAAATAATGTAAAATCCATAACTATCATGATTACAAGAATGTAATGTTTGTTAAAGTAAATTATACTCAAAGTAATTGAAATACAGTAACTAATTTGCAACTTCTCCACTCAACACTATTTTTGCTTCCTCCTTGCAGCCTGGAGAAAGAACATTGGTTCAGAGCTGGTGTAAGCTACATTGGTGGATTGTTAACACACTGGTCAAAAGCTCAGGAACCTGTGAAATCAACAGAAAAGGAAAAGTCACCATCAGATGAGGAATCCTCAGGCAAGCCTCACTAGTACTGTAATAAATTAATATGTTTGATGTGATGTTTTATAATCAAAATTTAAAATGTTCATTATATATTCAAATATGAACTGAGAGTATCAGCATAAATAAAAAAATCCTACCCCTTACCTGTTTTAAATCATCGAGGACAGCAGAAGAGATATTTTTGCTGAGAAGCAAGCATTTCAAAACCTACAGCTGTTATGAATTCAGTGTGTTTATAAACAGATATATTTATTTGATAACCAATTTAAACAGCTTCAAACAGCACTGCTTTAACAAAACTAAAGTTTATTACTGTATGTATTGCTTTTCAATAATGATAACTAAAGCATACAGCTGGAAGAGGCTCAGAGTTTCAAATTTAATAATGCAGCATTAATAGAAACATACAAGTTCATGAGTAATGTGAATGCTTATTGTTGGTTTTGTATTTACATGTGATAAATGTAATGATAAATGATAAAAATATTTTGTGGTTTTATTTACAGGTGAAATAAAGGAAAGAGTAAGTCTACATGTTTAAAGATTCAAATCAGTACTATCAATGTCAATTTTATATTTATTTTTGCCATAAATTCATTTTTATTTTTATATTTTCTATTTCTGTACATTTTTACATCTTATCTCTTACATGTGTATATATTTTTTATATGTATTATTTTAATTTGTATTAAGTCAGTTGTGTGTCTGCACAAATATATTGTTTTAGTTCTGTGAAGAAACATCCAAGTAAGAGTTTGATTGTGTTTGGTTCATTGTACTCTGAACACAAGATAATAATGCTTTGACTGAAGTAAGAGGTGTTGATGGAGTCTCTCCTCTTTCATCAGTCCAGAGGAACTAATCTTCTGGCAGATGTAGAGTTTCTTCTGTTTAAAGCTGTAGAGTTTCCTGTAGAAATTACATATGAATGAGCGGCCATGCAGGTCTGACTAATACATAAAGACAAATGTTATGAAACCCATTCTCATCTCACTGGCAGTTATTTCATACAATCATTAACATAATTAACACTGTTGTCATCCAGAGACAGTGTTACTATCACGCAGGAAGCCTTTTCGTTCTCATTTGATGAAAAACAACAACTACAGGAAATGACATCATAGAGAGGATCCCTGTGGACTACACTGTGACAGTGAAGGTCAGTAGGTTTTTGAATTCTAAAAACCACATCTTGGCCTCTGTGTAATAGCATGTTTTATTCAAAAACATATTAAACCTGCAACTTCATTTTTGGCCTTTCTGTCTTTATTTTACAGGAAAGTGGAGAGCAGACAGGAAAGAAAGGACGATATTGGCACTTGATCCAGGCCGGATTTGAACCCGTGTCCCAGCGACTCAATAGCCCTCTGGTGTTGTGCATGTTTATTTAAAACTAGATAACTAAAACATTTCTGCTTTTGATCCTCTCTGACATCCATTATTTACACCCAACCTGCTCTTACTTATAATGTGCACAATATATGAAAATCATTTAGGTTAAATATGAAGCAACAATTCCAAATGATGTGATCAAAGAAATGTTTTCTGCAAACATACACTTTGATCTAGGTGGTAATTTCTGCAGTAAATTATGTTACAATGAGATCAAACAGTTTGAAGGACTTCTGAGAAATGTTTCAATTAATTTCTGAATATAATGAATAGAGGAGGTATATAATGAATCTACATATGTGTGTAAATATTTGGCCAGTATTATAAAGTTATTAATCACATAAAACAAACACAGCAGTCTTTGGTTATACTATGAGAAAAAAACAACAACAACATATGTTCTGCATCTTGAGAAGAGAAATTACAGAATGGCAAGGTACAGTACATCAAAATTAATTCATAGATTTAGGAATTTATTAGAAAGATGTAGTTCATTCAGTGTTTTGAAGTGTTTATTTGCTTTGTGGGGAAGGGAACTCTTAAATAGGCTGCTTTAAAATATTTAATGGTATTTTTATTAAATATTTCTTAGAATTTGGTAAGAGTTATTTGTCAATATGAAACAAAGGATTGAACATACAGCAGGAAAGAACCTCAGGATGTCAGGCATTTACAATATGTATATTTTAAAAATGATCCAGAAGTAGGGACAAAAATAAATGCCATGTTTAGCGTTTAAATTATACTGTATGTACTTTATACTCTCCACACTCCAGTCCAGCAGGTGGCGGTATGAACAGTTCAGCTGCTCTACCATTTAAACCCACCAAAGAAGACGAAAGTGAAAGTAATAGTACAAAAAACAAAACTATACCAAGAAAAAACGTTGGTTAGCTTTGATTCATACCAGGTCCCAGAAAACATTTTACAAGCTCTAAGAAATTTAACATTTACGAACATGTAGGCTATATAATCCCCAATCCATCTTCCTATACCGACGACAGATCACGATAATGTATTGATAACCCGCGCTCAGTGTTGCCAGATTGGATGGACGATTTCCAGCCCAAAAGCTCACAAAATCCCGCCCAAAACTTTAACTGTCAAATTAATGTGATGGAATATGTAAATCAAGATTGATAAGGGCCATTTTAACTCCTTAAAACAAAATAATAATGACAAAATAATATAAATATAGCGTATCGAATCGGGGAAAATAGCCTACATTAAAGAGAATTAGGCTACCGAACATGAATAAAATATGCAAGCAGACACTGTCAAAACGGCAATCATGAAATTAACCGATACTCTCGAAACAACACATGCATGATTTTCAATGTCAACAGTCAGAATAATCCAGTTTAAATGCAAAAAGTGCCCAATATAAGTGACAGGAAAAAGCAACGTAATTAGCAGGTATTTCACACTCGTTCATGCGCACGCCATGACAGTCAGAACTGTGTCATTCATTGATACTTAATTATAATCCGACCATTAAAAAAAATAACAACAATAATGGAGCTTCGTGTCGCTCTATAATTTTACACAGAACTAGAGGAAGCCTCTTGTTAATTTCATATTGTAGAACATAATACAGAACTTTGCACAGTCAAAACTAATCAAGTCTAACAGTTTTCAAGGACTTATCAAACTGGACCGTTTAAAAGATAAAAGACAGGACCGTATAAACCGACATATTTAGTTTCGGTTTTGATTAATTAATTCAAATGTGCTCTGATTTCGGAGTTGCAGTGATAGAGCCTTCGTGTCATCTCACTCCACAATAATTCACGTTTTGAGAGTTGAGTCACTCTCCCACTCTTTAACTTATATTTAGGCATTGTGATTACTTGAATATACAGTCATACTACATTCAAAATCAGATACGTTATAACTTATCACGCTAAAAATTAGCCTATGCAATTTATATGTTTGAAAACCGCCAAACGGACCCCAAACCAGCCCAAATTTTGTCCACCCGCCCAAGCCAATTTTTACCCGCACAATCAAAAATTGGTAAGAATACCCTGCTTCGCATCAGAACGGAAGTTGCGTGACGTCATGTGAAAAGGGCCTATTGTTACCAGTCCGAGTAAATGCAGAATCTATTTTACCGGATTGGACTTCATTTGCTTTGGAATCACCATATGACAAACAACAAGTGTGAAGGACCGAAAAACATTGGAAAGTGTGTCTTCTTAGTGCACACGACTAATCTGTGGTACTTCATCGTCTACAGTTATCTGGCAGAATAAAGTATGGAATATGGAATAAAATTATGGAATAAATTTGCGGTGAGTGATGCGGGCTAAAGAGCAAGACAGGAGGAGGAGAGGAGAGTAGTTGAATCGGTAAAGTGCACGCCCTCCGTCAAGCGTTAACGCTGACGCCCCGTGTGAATGGGGCGTAAAGTGCTTGATAGGGACTCGCAACGGAGGCAGGCATCTAACCTATCCTAATGGGTGCACGCGCCATGAGTGTAGAATACGTAAACACTTTTTAATAAAACGTAAATTCGTCCCCCGCGATTTTTTGGCCAAGTCAAGTGTGTTTATAGAGGTTTAAAAGCTAGATTTAAATGGAAAAAAAAAGACACAATATTGTCGGACCGGACGTTTTATTCTT
>NW_015549630.1:1480345-1480523 GCF_001515605.1 Sinocyclocheilus anshuiensis | reverse complement strand
TGATGTCGTTTGGAATTGGTAAAATGTGCTTGGAAAAAAATATGAATATCAGAATCAGTTCATAATAATTATGCATGCACAGTATTTTTCCTCTTCTGCTGTCGAGGTAATGCAAGGAATGTTGTGATTGGTTGTCAAGGCAGCCAATCAGAATTTAGCAGCCTCGTCTCTGATTGGC